>NW_027310203.1:0-35393 GCF_047496795.1 Chiloscyllium punctatum | reverse complement strand
CAAAGAGAGAGACAGAGAGAGGGAGACAGAGAGAGAGAGACACAGAGAGGGAGAGAGAGAGAGACACAGAGAGGGAGACAGAGAGAGAGAGAGAGAGACAGAGAGAGACAGAGACAGAGAGAGACAGAGACAGAGAGAGAGACAGAGACAGAGAGAGAGAGAGAGACACAGAGAGAGAGAGAGAGACAGAGAGAGAGAGAGAGACAGAGAGGGAGAGAGACAGAGAGAGAGAGAGAGCGAGACCGAGAGAGAGAGAGAGAGAGAGACAGAGAGACAGAGAGAGAGAGACAGAGAGAGAGAGAGAGAGAGAGACAGAGAGACAGAGAGAGAGAGACAGAGAGAGAGAGACAGAGAGAGAGAGAGAGAGAGACAGAGAGAGAGAGAGACAGAGACAGAGAGAGAGAGACAGAGAGAGAGAGGGAGGGACAGGATGTCAGTCTTGTTCTCTTCCCACTGACACATAGTCATACAGATGTACAGCACAGAACCCTTTCAAGTTTCCCAACATCTTTCCGATGGGACGGAGACCAGAATCGCACGCGATATTCCAACAGTGGCCCCTACCCAATGTCCTGTCCAGCCACAACATGACCCTCCCAACTCCCTCTACTCAATACTCTGACCGATAAAGGGAGAGCAGACCAAACGCTGCCTTCACTCTCCTATCGACCTGCGACCCCACCTTCGAGGAGCTGTGAACCTGCAACTCCAAGGTCTCTGCTTCGATGTCAAAAACACGTTTGACCCTCGTCAAACCTTCTTCGATCCCTGGTGATGCCACTGGTAGGGACACACTGCATGACGTGACACACCAAGACCAGACTGGATTGTTGGTCGGGACAAGTCTGTGTGTTGACCATCCCCGGGTTGTTGAGCTGGTCGGTGGGGGGTCAGCAGGGCCCGATAACTGAGGGGCTTCGGCAGGAAGACCTGACACGGTCCTCGTTCCCCACCGCGCCCCCCCTTTTTGGCGGCAGCTCAGCACCTCGGCCTGGGGGGGCCGGGGTCTTGCGTGCTGAGGGTCAACGGGGTATCTTGACCTCAACGCTCTCACCCCCCCGCCACCCCCCAAACCCCGGGGGACGGGTGAGACCGAACCCTCGGAGCGTTCGGCGGGGGGGACAGGGAGCACCTGGGTGCGTAGTGACACTCAGGACCGGGCACCGACACGCAAAGGGGGGGCATCACGGGTGAGGGCGGCAGGCGGGATGTCCCCGGATTTTTGCCCCGTGTGCCCACGCTGTTGGGTGGACGCCAATTGAGGGAAGTCAGCTCCGAGGCTAATAGCCCTCTCTCTCGCGTCCAAGCCCCTCTGGAGACACATCCACGGTCCCCAGGGAGGGGAGGGAGGGGGGGGGGGTGAGACTCCGCACAGGCGATCCAATCCCTCTGGCGGGGGAACAAGTCCAACCCACCCCCCCAACCTCGGATCGCCTCCAAACGTTTCCCATCGCGACTGAAACAGTCTTCGAACATCGTCCTCCAACTGTAACCGTTACCCCGTGTCCCCCAACTGTAACCGTTACCGCCGTGTCCCCCAACTGTAACCGTTACCCCGTGTCCCCGTCCCCCAACTGTAACCGTTACCCCGTGTCCCTGTCCCCCAACTGTAACCGTTACCCCGTGTCCCCAACTGTAACCGTTACCGCCGTCCCCCAACTGTAACCGTTACCCCATGTCCCCGTCCCCCAACTGTAACCGTTACCCCGTGTCCCCCAACTGTAACCGTTACCGCCGTGTCCCCAACTGTAACCGTTACCCTGTGTCCCCCAACTGTAACCGTTACCCTGTGTCCCCCAACTGTAACCGTTACCCCGTGTCCCCCAACTGTAACCATTACCGTGTTCCCGTCCCCCAACTGTAACCGTTACCCCGTGTCCCCCAACTGTAACCGTTACCCCGTCCCCCAACTGTAACCGGTTACCCCATGTCCCCGTCCCCCGAACTGGAACCGGTTAGCCCCGGTGTCCCCCAACTGGTAACCGTTACCGCCGTGTCCCCCAACTGTAACCGTTACCCCCGTGTCCCGCCAACTGTAACCGTTACCCCGTGTCCCCCACTGTAAGCCGTTACCCTGGTGTCCCCAACTGTAACCGTTACCCTGGTCCCCCGAACTGTAACCGTTACCCCGTGTCCCCGTCCCCCAACAGTAACCGTTACCCCATGTCCCCGTCCCCCAACTGTAACCGTTACCCCGTGTCCCCCAACTGTAACCGTTACCCCGTGTCCCCCAACTGTAACCGTTACCCTGTGTCCCCCAACTGTAACCGTTACCCCTGTGTCCCCCAACTGTAACCGTTACCCTGTGTCCCCCAACTGTAACCGTTACCCCGTGTCCCCGTCCCCCAACTGTAACCATTACCCCGTGTCCCCGTCCCCCAACTGTAACCGTTACCCCGTGTCCCCGTCCCCCAACTGTAACCGTTACCCCGTGTCCCTGTCCCCCAACTGTAACCGTTACCCCGTCCCCCAACTGTAACCGTTACCCCGTGGCCCCGTCCCCCAACTGTAACCGTTACACCGTGTCCCTGTCCCCCAACTGTAACCATTACCCGGTGTCCCCCAACTGTAACCGTTACCCCATGTCCCCGTCCCCCAACTGTAACCGTTACCCCGTGGCCCCGTCCCCCAACTGTAACCGTTACCCCATGTCCCCGTCCCCCAACTGTAACCATTACCCGGTGTCCCCCAACTGTAACCGTTACCCCGTGTCCCCGTCCCCCAACTGTAACCATTACCCGGTGTCCCCCAACTGTAACCGTTACCCCATGTCCCCGTCCCCCAACTGTAACCGTTACCCCGTGTCCCCGTCCCCCAACTGGAACCGTTATCCCGTGTTCCCGTCCCCCAACTGTAACCGTTACCCCGTGTCCCCCAACTGTAACCGTTACCCCGTCCCCCAACTGTAACCGTTACCCCGTGTCCCCGTCCCCCAACTGTAACCATTACCCCGTGTCCCCCAACTGTAACCGTTACCCCATGTCCCCGTCCCCCAACTGTAACCGTTACCCCGTGTCCCCGTCCCCCAACTGTAACCGTTACCCCGTGTCCCCGTCCCCCAACTGTAACCATTACCCGGTGTCCCCCAACTGTAACCGTTACCCCATGTCCCCGTCCCCCAACTGTAACCGTTACCCCGTGTCCCCGTCCCCCAACTGGAACCGTTATCCCGTGTTCCCGTCCCCCAACTGTAACCGTTACCCCGTGTCCCCCAACTGTAACCGTTACCCCGTGTCCCCGTCCCCCAACTGTAACCGTTACCCCGTGTCCCCCAACTGTAACCATTACCCCGTGTTCCCGTCCCCCAACTGTAACCGTTACCCCATGTCCCCCAACTGTAACCGTTACCCCGTGTCCCCCAACTGTAACCGTTACCCCGTGTCCCGGTCCCCCAACTGCAACCGTTACCCCGTGTCCCCCAACTGTAACCGTTACCCCGTGTCCCCCAACTGAAACCGTTACCCCGTGTCCCCGTCCCCCAACTGTAACCGTTACCCAGTGTCCCCCAACTGTAACCGTTACCCCGTGTCCCCGTCCCCCAACTGTAACCGTTACCCCGTGTCCCCGTCCCCAACTGTAACCTTAACCCATGTCCCCCAACTGTAACCGTTACCCCGTGTCCCCCAACTGTAACCGTTACCCCGTGTCCCCGTCCCCCAACTGTAAACGTTACCCCGTGTCCCCCAACTGTAACCGTTACCCCGTGTCCCCGTCCCCCAACTGTAACCGTTACCCCGTGTCCCCGTCCCCCAACTGTAACCGTTACCCCGCGTTCCCCAACTGAAACCGTTACCCCGTGTCCCCGTCCCCCAACTGTAACCGTTACCCCGTGTCCCCGTCCCCCAACTGTAACCGTTACCCCGTGTCCCCCAACTGTAACCGTTACCCCGTGTCCCCGTCCCCCAACTGTAAACGTTACCCCGTGTCCCCCAACTGTAACCGTTACCCCGTGTCCCCGTCCCCCAACTGTAACCGTTACCCCGTGTCCCCCAACTGTAACCATTACCCCGTGTCCCAGTCCCCCAACTGTAACCGTTACCCCGTGTCCCCCAACTGTAACCGTTACCCCGTGTCCCCGTCCCCCAACTGTAACCGTTACCCCGTGTCCCCCAACTGTAACCGTTACACCGTGTCCCCGTCCCCCAATTGTAACCGTTACCCCGTGTCCCCCAACTGTAACCATTACCCCGTGTCCCTGTCCCCCAACTGTAACCGTTATCCCGTGTCCCCATCCCCCAATTGTAACCGTTACCCCGTGTCCCCGTCCCCCAACTGTAAACGTTACCCCGTGTCCCCGTCCCCCAACTGTAACCGTTACCCCGTGTCCCCGTCCCCCAACTGTAAACGTTACCCCGTGTCCCCGTCCCCCAACTGTAACCGTTACCCCGTGTCCCCCAACTGTAACCGTTACCCCGAGTCCCCCAACTGTAACCGTTACCCCGTGTCCCCGTCCCCCAACTGTAACCGTTACCCCGTGTCCCCCAACTGTAACCGTTACCCCTTGTCCCCGTCCCCCAACTGTAACCGTTACCCCGTGTCCCCGTCCCCCAACTGTAACCATTACCCCGTGTCCCCCAACTGTAACCGTTACGCCGTGTCCCTGTCCCCCAACTGTAACCGTTAGCCCGTGTCCCCGTCCCCCAACTGTAACCGTTAGCCCGTGTCCCCGTCCCCCAACTGTAACCGTTACCCCGTGTCCCAGTTGCCCAACTGTAACCGTTACCCCGTGTCCCCCAACTGAAACCGTTACCCCGTGTCCCCGTCCCCCAACTGTAACCGTTACCCCGTGTCCCCCAACTGTAACCGTTACCCCGTGTCCCTGTCCCCCAACTGTAACCGTTACCCCGTGTCCCCGTCCCCCAACTGTAACCGTTACCCAGTGTCCCACAACTGTAACCATTACCCCGTGTTCCCCAACTGTAACCGTTACCCCGTGTCCCGGTGTCCCCCAACTGTAACCATTACCCCGTGTCCCTGTCCCCCAACTGTAACCGTTACCCCGTGTCCCCCAACTGTAACCGTTACCCCGTGTCCCCGTCCCCCAACTGTAACCGTTACCCCGTGTCCCCCAACTGTAACCGTTACCCCGTGTCGCCGTCCCCCAACAGTAACCGTTACCCCGTGTCCCTGTCCCCCAACTGTAACCGTTACCCCGCGTTCCCCAACTGAAACCGTTACCCCGTGTCCCCGTCCCCCAACTGTAACCGTTACCCCGTGTCCCCGTCCCCCAACTGTAACCGTTACCCCGTGTCCCCCAACTGTAACCGTTACCCCGTGTCCCCCAACTGTAACCGTTACCCCGTGTCCCCGTCCCCCAACTGTAACCGTTACCCCGTGTCCCCCAACTGTAACCATTACCCCGTGTCCCTGTACCCCAACTGTAACCGTTACCCCGTGTCCCCCAACTGTAACCGTTACCCCGTGTCCCCGTCCCCCAACTGTAACCGTTACCCCGTGTCCCTGTCCCCCAACTGTAACCATTACCCCGTGTCCCCGTCCCCCAACTGTAACCGTTACCCCGTGTCCCCATCCCCCAATTGTAACCGTTACCCCGTGTCCCCCAACTGTAACCATTACCCCGTGTCCCTGTCCCCCAACTGTAACCGTTATCCCGTGTCCCCATCCCCCAATTGTAACCGTTACCCCGTGTCCCCGTCCCCCAACTGTAAACGTTACCCCGTGTCCCCGTCCCCCAACTGTAACCGTTACCCCGTGTCTCTGTCCCCCAACTGTAAACGTTACCCCGTGTCCCCCAACTGTAACCATTACCCCGTGTCCCCGTCCCCCAACTGTAACCGTTACCCCGTGTCCCTGTCCCCCAACTGTAACCGTTACCCCGTGTCCCCGTCCCCCAACTGTAAACGTTACCCCGTGTCCCCGTCCCCCAACTGTAACCGTTACCCCGTGTCCCCCAACTGTAACCGTTACCCCGTGTCCCCGTCCCCCAACTGTAACCGTTACCCCGTGTCACCGTCCCCCAACTGTAAACGTTACCCCGTGTCCCCCAACTGTAACCATTACCCCGTGTCCCCGTCCCCCAACTGTAACCGTTACCCCGTGTCACCGTCCCCCAACTGTAAACGTTACCCCGTGTCCCCCAACTGTAACCATTACCCCGTGTCCCCGTCCCCCAACTGTAACCGTTACCCCGTGTCCCTGTCCCCGAACTGTAACCGTTACCCCGTGTCCCCGTCCCCCAACTGTAACCGTTACCCCGAGTCCCCCAACTGTAACCGTTACCCCGTGTCCCCGTCCCCCAACTGTATCCGTTACCCCGTGTCCCCCAACTGTAACCGTTACCCCGTGTCCCCGTCCCCAACTGTAACCGTTACCCCGTGTCCCCCAACTGTAACCGTTATCCCGTGTCCCCCAACTGTAACCGTTACCCCGTATCCCCGTCCCCAACTGTAGCCGTTACCCCGTGTCCCCCAACTGTAACCATTACCCCGTGTCCCTGTCTCCCAACTGTAACCATTACCCCGTGTCCCCGTCCCCCAACTGTAACCGTTACCCCGTATCCCCCAACTGTAACCGTTACCCCGTGTCCCCGTCCCCCAAGTGTAACCGTTACCCCGTGTCCCCCAACTGTAACCGTTACCCCATGTCCCCCAACTGTAACCATTACCCCGTGTCCCCGTCTCCCAACTGTAACCGTTACCCCGTGTCCCCGTCCCCCAACTGTAACCGTTACCCCGTGTCCCCGTCCCCCAACTGTAACCGTTACCCCGTGTCCCCCAACTGTAACCGTTACCCCGTGTCCCCGTTCCCCCAACTGTAACCGTTACCCCGTGTCCCCCAACTGTAACCGTTACCCCGTGTCCCCGTCCCCCAACTGTAACCGTTACCCCGTGTCCCCCAACTGTAACCGTTACACCGTGTCCCCCAACTGTAACCGTTACCCCGTGTCCCCCAACTGTAACCGTTACCCCGTATCCCCCAACTGTAACCGTTACACCGTGTCCCCCAACTGTAACCGTTACCCTGTGTCCCCGTCCCCCAACTATAACCATTACCCCGTGTCCCCATCCCCCAACTGTAACCGTTACGCCGCGTCCCTGTCCCCCAACTGTAACCGTTACCCCGTGTCCCCGTCCCCCAACTGTATCCGTTAGCCCGTGTCCCCGTCCCCCAACTGGAACCGTTAACGCGTGTCCCGGTGTCCCCCAACTGTAACCGTTACCCCGTGTCCCTGTCCCCCAACTGTAACCGTTACCCCGTGTCACCGTCCCCCAACTGTAACCGTTACCCCGTGTCACCGTCCCCCAACAGTAACCGTTACCCCGTGTCCCCGTCCCCCAACTGTAACCGTTACCCCGTGTCCCCCAACTGTAACCGTTACCCCTTGTCCCCGTCCCCCAACTGTAACCGTTAGCCCGTGTCCCCGTCCCCCAACTGTAAACGTTACCCCGTGTCCCAGTTGCCCAACTGTAACCGTTACCCCGTGTCCCCGTCCCCCAACTGTAACCGTTACCCCGTGTCCCCCAACTGTAACCGTTACCCCGTGTCCCCGTCCCCCAACTGTAACCGTTACCCCGTGTCCCCGTTCCCCAACTGTAACCGTTACCCCGTGGCCCCGTCCCCCAACTGTAACCGTTACCCCGTGTCCCCCAACTGTAACCGTTACCCCGTGTCCCCCAACTGTAACCGTTACCCCGTGTCCCTGTCCCCCAACTGTAACCGTTACCCCGTGTCCCTGTCCCCCAACTGTAACCGTTACCCCGTGTCCCTATCCCCCAACTGTAACCGTTACCCCGTGTCCCCGTCCCCCAACTGTAACCGTTACCCCGTGTCCCCGTCCCCCAACTGTAACCGTTACCCCGTGGCCCCGTCCCCCAACTGTAACCGTTACCCCGTGTCCCCCAACTGTAACCGTTACCCCGTGTCCCGGTCCCCCAACTGTAACCGTTACCCCGTGTCCCGGTCCCCCAACTGTAACCGTTACCCAGTGTCCCCCAACTGTAACCGTTACCCCGTGTCCCCGTCCCCCAACTGTAACCGTTACCCCGTGTCCCCCAACTGTAACCATTACCCCGTGTTCCCCAACTATAACCGTTACCCCGTGTCCCCGTCCCCCAACTGTAACCGTTACCCCGTGTCCCCCAACTGTAACCGTTACCCCGTGTCCCGGTCCCCCAACTGTAACCGTTACCCCGTGTCCCCGTCCCCCAACTGTAACCGTTACCCCGTGTCCCCGTCTCCCAACTGTAACCGTTACCCCGTGTCCCCGTCCCCCAACTGTAACCGTTACCCAGTGTCCCCCAACTGTAACCGTTACCCCGTGTCCCCGTCCCCCAACTGTAACCGTTACGCCGTGTCCCCCAACTGTAACCGTTACCCCGTGTCCCCCAACTGTAACTGTTACCCCGTGTCCCCGTCCCCCAACTGTAACCATTACCCCGTGTCCCCCAACTGTAACCGTTACGCCGTGTCCCTGTCCCCCAACTGTAACCGTTACCCCGTGTCCCCGTCCCCCGACTGTAACCGTTACCCCGTGTCCCCGTCCCCCAACTGTAACCGTTACCCCGTGGCCCCGTCCCCCAACTGTAACCGTTACCCCGTGTCCCCCAACTGTAACCGTTACCCCGTGTCCCGGTCCCCCAACTGTAACCGTTACCCCGTGTCCCCGTCCCCCAACTGTAACCGTTACCCCGTGTCCCCGTCTCCCAACTGTAACCGTTACCCCGTGTCCCCGTCCCCCAACTGTAACCGTTACCCAGTGTCCCCCAACTGTAACCGTTACCCCGTGTCCCCGTCCCCCAACTGTAACCGTTACGCCGTGTCCCCCAACTGTAACCGTTACCCCGTGTCCCCCAACTGTAACTGTTACCCCGTGTCCCCGTCCCCCAACTGTAACCATTACCCCGTGTCCCCCAACTGTAACCGTTACGCCGTGTCCCTGTCCCCCAACTGTAACCGTTACCCCGTGTCCCCGTCCCCCGACTGTAACCGTTACCCCGTGTCCCCGTCCCCCAACTGTAACCGTTACCCAGTGTCCCACAACTGTAACCATTACCCCGTGTTCCCCAACTGTAACCGTTACCCCGTGTCCCGGTGTCCCCCAACTGTAACCATTACCCCGTGTCCCCGTCCCCCAACTGTAACCGTTACCCCGTGTCCCCCAACTGTAACCGTTACCCCGTGTCGCCGTCCCCCAACAGTAACCGTTACCCCGTGTCCCTGTCCCCCAACTGTAACCGTTACCCCGCGTTCCCCAACTGAAACCGTTACCCCGTGTCCCCGTCCCCCAACTGTAACCGTTACCCCGTGTCCCCGTCCCCCAACTGTAAACGTTACCCCGTGTCCCCCAACTGTAACCGTTACCCCGTGTCCCCGTCCCCCAACTGTAACCGTTACCCCGTGTCCCCGTCCCCCAACTGAAACCGTTACCCCGTGTCCCCCAACTGTAACCGTTACCCCGTGTCCCCCAACTGTAACCGTTACCCCGTGTACCCGTCCCCCAACTGTAACCGTTACCCCGTGTCCCCCAACTGTAACCGTTACCCCATGTCCCCGTCCCCAACTGTAACCGTTACCCCGTGTCCCCCAACTGTAACCGTTACCCCGTGTACCCGTCCCCCAACTGTAACCGTTACCCCGTGTCCCCCAACTGTAACCGTTACCCCATGTCCCCCAACTGTAACCGTTACCCCGTGTCCCCGTCTCCCAACTGTAACCGTTACCCCGTGTCCCCGTCCCCCAACTGTAACCGTTACCCCGTGTCCCCCAACTGTAACCGTTACCCCGTGTCCCCCAACTGTAACCGTTACCCCGTGTCCCCGTCCCCCAACTGTAACCGTTACCCCGTGTCCCCCAACTGTAACCGTTACCCCGTGTCCCCGTCCCCCAACTGTAACCGTTACCCCGTGTCCCCCAACTGTAACCATTACCCCGTGTCCCTGTCCCCCAACTGTAACCGTTACCCCGTGTCCCCCAACTGTAACCATTACCCCGTGTCCCTGTCCCCCAACTGTAACCGTTACCCCGTGTCCCCCAACTGTAACCATTACCCCGTGTCCCCGTCCCCCAACTGTAACCGTTACCCCGTGTCCCCATCCCCCAATTGTAACCGTTACCCCGTGTCCCCCAACTGTAACCGTTACCCCGTGTCCCCGTCCCCCAACTGTAAACGTTACCCCGTGTCCCCGTCCCCCAACTGTAACCGTTACCCCGTGTCACCGTCCCCCAACTGTAAACGTTACCCCGTGTCCCCCAACTGTAACCATTACCCCGTGTCCCCATCCCCCAACTGTAACCGTTACCCCGTGTCCCCGTCCCCCAACTGTAAACGTTACCCCGTGTCCCCGTCCCCCAACTGTAACCGTTACCCCGTGTCCCCGTCCCCCAACTGTAACCGTTACCCCGTTTCCCCCAACTGTAACCGTTACCCCGTGTCCCCGTGTCCCCCAACTGTAACCGTTACCCCCGTGTCCCTGTCCCCCAACTGTAACCGTTACCCCGTGTCCCCGTCCCCCAACTGTAACCGTTACCCCGAGTCCCCCAACTGTAACCGTTACCCCGTGTCCCCGTCCCCCAACTGTAACCATTACCCCGTGTCCCCCAACTGTAACCGTTACCCCGTGTCCCCGTCCCCAACTGTAACCGTTACCCCGTGTCCCCCAACTGTAACCGTTATCCCGTGTCCCCCAACTGTAACCGTTATCCCGTGTCCCCCAACTGTAACCGTTACCCCGTATCCCCGTCCCCAACTGTAGCCGTTACCCCGTGTCCCCCAACTGTAACCATTACCCCGTGTCCCTGTCTCCCAACTGTAACCATTACCCCGTGTCCCCGTCCCCCAACTGTAACCGTTACCCCGTATCCCCCAACAGTAACCGTTACCCCGTGTCCCCGTCCCCCAACTGTAACCGTTACCCCGTGTCCCCCAACTGTAACCGTTACCCCGTGTCCCCGTCCCCCAACTGTAACCGTTACCCCGTGTCCCCCAACTGTAACCGTTACACCGTGTCCCCCAACTGTAACCGTTACCCCGTGTCCCTGTCCCCCAACTGTAACCATTACCCCGTGTCCCCGTCCCCCAACAGTAACCGTTACCCCGTGTCCCCGTCCCCCAACTGTAACCGTTACCCCGTGTCCCCGTCCCCCAACTGTAACCGTTACCCCGTGTCCCCCAACTGTAACCGTTACCCCGTGTACCCGTCCCCCAACTGTAACCGTTACCCCGTGTCCCCCAACTGTAACCGTTACCCCATGTCCCCCAACTGTAACCATTACCCCGTGTCCCCGTCTCCCAACTGTAACCGTTACCCCGTGTCCCCGTCCCCCAACTGTAACCGTTACCCCGTGTCCCCGTCCCCCAACTGTAACCGTTACCCCGTGTCCCCCAACTGTAACCGTTACCCCGTGTCCCCGTCCCCCAACTGTAACCGTTACCCCGTGTCCCCCAACTGTAACCGTTACACCGTGTCCCCCAACTGTAACCGTTACCCCGTGTCCCCCAACTGTAACCGTTACCCCGTGTCCCCGTCCCCCAACTATAACCATTACCCCGTGTCCCCCAACTGTAACCGTTACCCCGCGTCCCTGTCCCCCGACTGTAACCGTTACCCCGTGTCCCCGTCCCCCAACTGGAACCGTTAACCCGTGTCCCGGTGTCCCCCAACTGTAACCGTTACACCGTGTCCCCGTCCCCCAACTGTAACCGTTACCCCGTGGCCCCGTCCCCCAACTGTAACCGTTACCCCGTGTCCCCCAACTGTAACCGTTACCCCGTGTCCCCGTCCCCCAACTGTAACCGTTACCCAGTGTCCCCCAACTGTAACCGTTACCCCGTGTCCCCGTCCCCCAACTGTAACCGTTACCCCGGGTCCCCAAACTGTAACCGTTACCCCGTGTCCCCCAACTGTAACTGTTACCCCGTGTCCCCGTCCCCCAACTGTAACCGTTACCCCGTGTCCCCGTCCCCCAACGGTAACCGTTGCCCCGTGTCCCCCAACTGTAACCGTTACCCCGTGTACCCGTCCCCCAACTGTAACCGTTACCCCGTGTCCCCCAACTGTAACCGTTACCCCATGTCCCCCAACTGTAACCATTACCCCGTGTCCCCGTCTCCCAACTGTAACCGTTACCCCGTGTCCCCGTCCCCCAACTGTAACCGTTACCCCGTGTCCCCGTCCCCCAACTGTAACCGTTACCCCGTGTCCCCCAACTGTAACCGTTACCCCGTGTACCCGTCCCCCAACTGTAACCGTTACCCCGTGTCCCCCAACTGTAACCGTTACCCCGTGTCCCCCAACTGTAACCGTTACCCCGTGTCCCCGTCCCCCAACTGTAACCGTTACCCCGTGTCCCCCAACTGTAACTGTTACCCCGTGTACCCGTCCCCCAACTGTAACCGTTACCCCGTGTCCCCCAACTGTAACCGTTACACCGTGTCCCCCAACTGTAACCGTTACCCCGTGTCCCCGTCCCCCAACTGTAACCGTTACCCCGTGTCCCTGTCCCCCAACTGTAACCGTTACACCGTGTCCCCCAACTGTAACCGTTACCCCGTGTCCCCCAACTGTAACCGTTACCCCGTGTCCCTGTCCCCCAACTGTAACCGTTACCCCGTGTCCCCGTCCCCCAACTGTAACCGTTACCCAGTGTCCCCCAACTGTAACCGTTACCCCGTGTCCCCGTCCCCCAACTGGAACCATTACCCCGTGTTCCCCAACTGTAACCGTTACACCGTGTCCCCCAACTGTAACCGTTACCCCGTGTCCCCCAACTGTAACCGTTACCCCCGTGTCCCTGTCCCCCAACTGTAACCGTTACCCCGTGTCCCCGTCCCCCAACTGTAACCGTTACCCCGTGGCCCCGTCCCCCAACTGTAACCGTTACCCCGTGTCCCCCAACTGTAACCGTTACCCCGTGTCCCGGTCCCCCAACTGTAACCGTTATCCAGTGTCCCCCAACTGTAACCGTTACCCCGTGTCCCCGTCCCCCAACTGTAACCGTTACCCCGTGTCCCCCAACTGTAACCGTTACCCCGTGTCCCCCAACTGTAACTGTTACCCCGTGTCCCCGTCCCCCAACTGTAACCATTACCCCGTGTCCCCCAACTGTAACCATTACCCCGTGTCCCTGTCCCCCAACTGTAACCGTTACGCCGTGTCCCTGTCCCCCAACTGTAACCGTTACCCCGTGTCCCCGTCCCCCAACTGTAACCGTTAGCCCGTGTCCCCGTCCCCCAACTGTAACCGTTACCCCGTGTCCCAGTTGCCCAACTGTAACCGTTACCCCGTGTCCCCGTCCCCCAACTGTAACCGTTACCCAGTGTCCCACAACTGTAACCATTACCCCGTGTTCCCCAACTGTAAACGTTACCCCGTGTCCCCCAACTGTAACCATTACCCCGTGTCCCCGTCCCCCAACTGTAACCGTTACCCCGTGTCCCCCAACTGTAACCGTTACCCCGTGTCGCCGTCCCCCAACTGTAACCGTTACCCCGTGTCCCCGTCCCCCAACTGTAACCGTTACCCCGTGTCCCCCAACTGTAACCGTTACCCCGTGTCTCCGTCCCCTAACTGTAACCGTTACCCCGTGTCCCCCAACTGTAACCATTACCCCGTGTCCCTGTCCCCCAACTGTAACCGTTACCCCGTGTCCCCCAACTGTAACCATTACCCCGTGTCCCCGTCCCCCAACTGTAACCGTTACCCCGTGTCCCCATCCCCCAATTGTAACCGTTACCCCGTGTCCCCCAACTGTAACCATTACCCCGTGTCCCTGTCCCCCAACTGTAACCATTACCCCGTGTCCCCCAACTGTAACCGTTATCCCGTGTCCCCATCCCCCAATTGTAACCGTTACCCCGTGTCCCCGTCCTCCAACTGTAAACGTTACCCCGTGTCCCCGTCCCCCAACTGTAAACGTTACCCCGTGTCCCCCAACTGTAACCATTACCCCGTGTCCCCGTCCCCCAACTGTAACCGTTACCCCGTGTCCCCCAACTGTAACCGTTACCCCGTGTCCCCGTCCCCCAACTGTAACCGTTACCCCGAGTCCCCCAACTGTAACCGTTACACCGTGTCCCTGTCCCCCAACTGTAACCGTTACCCCGTGTCCCCGTCCCCCAACTGTAACCGTTACCCCGAGTCCCCCAACTGTAACCGTTACCCCGTGTCCCCGTCCCCCAACTGTAACCGTTACCCCGTGTCCCCGTCCCCCAACTGTAACCGTTACGCCGTGTCCCCCAACTGTAACCGTTACCCCGTGTCCCCCAACTGTAACTGTTACCCCGTGTCCCCGTCCCCCAACTGTAACCATTACCCCGTGTCCCCCAACTGTAACCGTTACGCCGTGTCCCTGTCCCCCAACTGTAACCGTTACCCCGTGTCCCCGTCCCCCGACTGTAACCGTTACCCCGTGTCCCCGTCCCCCAACTGTAACCGTTACCCCGTGTTCCCCAACTGTAACCGTTACCCCGTGTCCCGGTGTCCCCCAACTGTAACCATTACCCCGTGTCCCCGTCCCCCAACTGTAACCGTTACCCCGTGTCCCCCAACTGTAACCGTTACCCCGTGTCGCCGTCCCCCAACAGTAACCGTTACCCCGTGTCCCTGTCCCCCAACTGTAACCGTTACCCCGCGTTCCCCAACTGAAACCGTTACCCCGTGTCCCCGTCCCCCAACTGTAACCGTTACCCCGTGTCCCCGTCCCCCAACTGTAAACGTTACCCCGTGTCCCCCAACTGTAACCGTTACCCCGTGTCCCCGTCCCCCAACTGTAACCGTTACCCCGTGTCCCCGTCCCCCAACTGAAACCGTTACCCCGTGTCCCCCAACTGTAACCGTTACCCCGTGTCCCCCAACTGTAACCGTTACCCCGTGTACCCGTCCCCCAACTGTAACCGTTACCCCGTGTCCCCCAACTGTAACCGTTACCCCATGTCCCCGTCCCCAACTGTAACCGTTACCCCGTGTCCCCCAACTGTAACCGTTACCCCGTGTACCCGTCCCCCAACTGTAACCGTTACCCCGTGTCCCCCAACTGTAACCGTTACCCCATGTCCCCCAACTGTAACCGTTACCCCGTGTCCCCGTCTCCCAACTGTAACCGTTACCCCGTGTCCCCGTCCCCCAACTGTAACCGTTACCCCGTGTCCCCCAACTGTAACCGTTACCCCGTGTCCCCGTCCCCCAACTGTAACCGTTACCCCGTGTCCCCCAACTGTAACCGTTACCCCGTGTCCCCGTCCCCCAACTGTAACCGTTACCCCGTGTCCCCCAACTGTAACCATTACCCCGTGTCCCTGTCCCCCAACTGTAACCGTTACCCCGTGTCCCCCAACTGTAACCATTACCCCGTGTCCCTGTCCCCCAACTGTAACCGTTACCCCGTGTCCCCCAACTGTAACCATTACCCCGTGTCCCCGTCCCCCAACTGTAACCGTTACCCCCGTGTCCCCATCCCCCAATTGTAACCGTTACCCCGTGTCCCCCAACTGTAACCGTTACCCCGTGTCCCCGTCCCCCAACTGTAAACGTTACCCCGTGTCCCCGTCCCCCAACTGTAACCGTTACCCCGTGTCACCGTCCCCCAACTGTAAACGTTACCCCGTGTCCCCCAACTGTAACCATTACCCCGTGTCCCCATCCCCCAACTGTAACCGTTACCCCGTGTCCCCGTCCCCCAACTGTAAACGTTACCCCGTGTCCCCGTCCCCCAACTGTAACCGTTACCCCGTGTCCCCGTCCCCCAACTGTAACCGTTACCCCGTTTCCCCCAACTGTAACCGTTACCCCGTGTCCCCGTGTCCCCCAACTGTAACCGTTACCCCCGTGTCCCTGTCCCCCAACTGTAACCGTTACCCCGTGTCCCCGTCCCCCAACTGTAACCGTTACCCCGAGTCCCCCAACTGTAACCGTTACCCCGTGTCCCCGTCCCCCAACTGTAACCATTACCCCGTGTCCCCCAACTGTAACCGTTACCCCGTGTCCCCGTCCCCAACTGTAACCGTTACCCCGTGTCCCCCAACTGTAACCGTTATCCCGTGTCCCCCAACTGTAACCGTTATCCCGTGTCCCCCAACTGTAACCGTTACCCCGTATCCCCGTCCCCAACTGTAGCCGTTACCCCGTGTCCCCCAACTGTAACCATTACCCCGTGTCCCTGTCTCCCAACTGTAACCATTACCCCGTGTCCCCGTCCCCCAACTGTAACCGTTACCCCGTATCCCCCAACAGTAACCGTTACCCCCGTGTCCCCGTCCCCCAACTGTAACCGTTACCCCGTGTCCCCCAACTGTAACCGTTACCCCGTGTCCCCGTCCCCCAACTGTAACCGTTACCCCGTGTCCCCCAACTGTAACCGTTACACCGTGTCCCCCAACTGTAACCGTTACCCCGTGTCCCTGTCCCCCAACTGTAACCATTACCCCGTGTCCCCGTCCCCCAACAGTAACCGTTACCCCGTGTCCCCGTCCCCCAACTGTAACCGTTACCCCGTGTCCCCGTCCCCCAACTGTAACCGTTACCCCGTGTCCCCCAACTGTAACCGTTACCCCGTGTACCCGTCCCCCAACTGTAACCGTTACCCCGTGTCCCCCAACTGTAACCGTTACCCCATGTCCCCCAACTGTAACCATTACCCCGTGTCCCCGTCTCCCAACTGTAACCGTTACCCCGTGTCCCCGTCCCCCAACTGTAACCGTTACCCCGTGTCCCCGTCCCCCAACTGTAACCGTTACCCCGTGTCCCCCAACTGTAACCGTTACCCCGTGTCCCCGTCCCCCAACTGTAACCGTTACCCCGTGTCCCCCAACTGTAACCGTTACACCGTGTCCCCCAACTGTAACCGTTACCCCGTGTCCCCCAACTGTAACCGTTACCCCGTGTCCCCGTCCCCCAACTATAACCATTACCCCGTGTCCCCCAACTGTAACCGTTACCCCGCGTCCCTGTCCCCCGACTGTAACCGTTACCCCGTGTCCCCGTCCCCCAACTGGAACCGTTAACCCGTGTCCCGGTGTCCCCCAACTGTAACCGTTACACCGTGTCCCCGTCCCCCAACTGTAACCGTTACCCCGTGGCCCCGTCCCCCAACTGTAACCGTTACCCCGTGTCCCCCAACTGTAACCGTTACCCCGTGTCCCCGTCCCCCAACTGTAACCGTTACCCAGTGTCCCCCAACTGTAACCGTTACCCCGTGTCCCCGTCCCCCAACTGTAACCGTTACCCCGGGTCCCCAAACTGTAACCGTTACCCCGTGTCCCCCAACTGTAACTGTTACCCCGTGTCCCCGTCCCCCAACTGTAACCGTTACCCCGTGTCCCCGTCCCCCAACGGTAACCGTTGCCCCGTGTCCCCCAACTGTAACCGTTACCCCGTGTACCCGTCCCCCAACTGTAACCGTTACCCCGTGTCCCCCAACTGTAACCGTTACCCCATGTCCCCCAACTGTAACCATTACCCCGTGTCCCCGTCTCCCAACTGTAACCGTTACCCCGTGTCCCCGTCCCCCAACTGTAACCGTTACCCCGTGTCCCCGTCCCCCAACTGTAACCGTTACCCCGTGTACCCCAACTGTAACCGTTACCCCGTGTACCCGTCCCCCAACTGTAACCGTTACCCCGTGTCCCCCAACTGTAACCGTTACCCCGTGTCCCCCAACTGTAACCGTTACCCCGTGTCCCCGTCCCCCAACTGTAACCGTTACCCCGTGTCCCCCAACTGTAACTGTTACCCCGTGTACCCGTCCCCCAACTGTAACCGTTACCCCGTGTCCCCCAACTGTAACCGTTACACCGTGTCCCCCAACTGTAACCGTTACCCCGTGTCCCCGTCCCCCAACTGTAACCGTTACCCCGTGTCCCTGTCCCCCAACTGTAACCGTTACACCGTGTCCCCCAACTGTAACCGTTACCCCGTGTCCCCCAACTGTAACCGTTACCCCGTGTCCCTGTCCCCCAACTGTAACCGTTACCCCGTGTCCCCGTCCCCCAACTGTAACCGTTACCCAGTGTCCCCCAACTATAACCGTTACCCCGTGTCCCCGTCCCCCAACTGTAACCGTTACCCCGTGGCCCCGTCCCCCAACTGTAACCGTTACCCCGTGTCCCCCAACTGTAACCGTTACCCCGTGTCCCGGTCCCCCAACTGTAACCGTTATCCAGTGTCCCCCAACTGTAACCGTTACCCCGTGTCCCCGTCCCCCAACTGTAACCGTTACCCCGTGTCCCCCAACTGTAACCGTTACCCCGTGTCCCCCAACTGTAACTGTTACCCCGTGTCCCCGTCCCCCAACTGTAACCATTACCCCGTGTCCCCCAACTGTAACCATTACCCCGTGTCCCTGTCCCCCAACTGTAACCGTTACGCCGTGTCCCTGTCCCCCAACTGTAACCGTTACCCCGTGTCCCCGTCCCCCAACTGTAACCGTTAGCCCGTGTCCCCGTCCCCCAACTGTAACCGTTACCCCGTGTCCCAGTTGCCCAACTGTAACCGTTACCCCGTGTCCCCGTCCCCCAACTGTAACCGTTACCCAGTGTCCCACAACTGTAACCATTACCCCGTGTTCCCCAACTGTAACCGTTACCCCGTGTCCCGGTGTCCCCCAACTGTAACCATTACCCCGTGTCCCCGTCCCCCAACTGTAACCGTTACCCCGTGTCCCCCAACTGTAACCGTTACCCCGTGTCGCCGTCCCCCAACAGTAACCGTTACCCCGTGTCCCTGTCCCCCAACTGTAACCGTTACCCCGCGTTCCCCAACTGAAACCGTTACCCCGTGTCCCCGTCCCCCAACTGTAACCGTTACCCCGTGTCCCCGTCCCCCAACTGTAACCGTTACCCCGTGTCCCCCAACTGTAACCGTTACCCCGTGTCTCCGTCCCCCAACTGTAACCGTTACCCCGTGTCCCCCAACTGTAACCATTACCCCGTGTCCCTGTCCCCCAACTGTAACCGTTACCCCGTGTCCCCCAACTGTAACCATTACCCCGTGTCCCCGTCCCCCAACTGTAACCGTTACCCCGTGTCCCCATCCCCCAATTGTAACCGTTACCCCGTGTCCCCCAACTGTAACCATTACCCCGTGTCCCTGTCCCCCAACTGTAACCATTACCCCGTGTCCCCCAACTGTAACCGTTATCCCGTGTCCCCATCCCCCAATTGTAACCGTTACCCCGTGTCCCCGTCCTCCAACTGTAAACGTTACCCCGTGTCCCCGTCCCCCAACTGTAAACGTTACCCCGTGTCCCCCAACTGTAACCATTACCCCGTGTCCCCGTCCCCCAACTGTAACCGTTACCCCGTGTCCCCCAACTGTAACCGTTACCCCGTGTCCCCGTCCCCCAACTGTAACCGTTACCCCGAGTCCCCCAACTGTAACCGTTACACCGTGTCCCTGTCCCCCAACTGTAACCGTTACCCCGTGTCCCCGTCCCCCAACTGTAACCGTTACCCCGAGTCCCCCAACTGTAACCGTTACCCCGTGTCCCCGTCCCCCAACTGTAACCGTTACCCCGTGTCCCCGTCCCCCAACTGTAACCGTTACCCCGTGTCCCCCAACTGTAACCGTTACCCCGTGTCCCCGTCCCCAACTGTAACCGTTACCCCGTGTCCCCCAACTGTAACCGTTATCCCGTGTCCCCCAACTGTAACCGTTACCCCGTATCCCCGTCCCCAACTGTAGCCGTTACCCCGTGTCCCCCAACTGTAACCATTACCCCGTGTCCCTGTCTCCCAACTGTAACCATTACCCCGTGTCCCCGTCCCCCAACTGTAACCGTTACCCCGTATCCCCCAACTGTAACCGTTACCCCGTGTCCCCGTCCCCCAACTGTAACCGTTACCCCGTGTCCCCCAACTGTAACCGTTACCCCGTGTCCCCGTCCCCCAACTGTAACCGTTACCCCGTGTCCCCGTCCCCCAACTGTAACCGTTACCCCATGTCCCCCAACTGTAACCGTTACCCCGTGTACCCGTCCCCCAACTGTAACCGTTACCCCGTGTCCCCCAACTGTAACCGTTACCCCGTGTCCCCCAACTGTAACCGTTACCCCGTGTCCCCGTCCCCCAACTGTAACCATTACCCCGTGTCCCCGTCTCCCAACTGTAACCGTTACCCCGTGTCCCCGTCCCCCAACTGTAACCGTTACCCCGTGTCCCCGTCCCCCAACTGTAACCGTTACCCCGTGTCCCCCAACTGTAACCGTTACCCCGTGTCCCCCAACTGTAACCGTTACCCCGTGTCCCCGTCCCCCAACTGTAACCGTTACCCCGTGTCCCCCAACTGTAACCGTTACACCGTGTCCCCCAACTGTAACCGTTACCCCGTGTCCCCCAACTGTAACCGTTACCCCGTGTCCCCCAACTGTAACCGTTACCCTGTGTCCCCGTCCCCCAACTGTAACCGTTACCCCGTGTCCCCCAACTGTAACCGTTACGCCGCGTCCCTGTCCCCCAACTGTAACCGTTACCCCGTGTCCCCGTCCCCCAACTGTAACCGTTACCCCGTGTCCCCGTCCCCCAACGGTAACCGTTACCCCGTGTCCCCCAACTGTAACCGTTACCCCGTGTACCCGTCCCCCAACTGTAACCGTTACCCCGTGTCCCCCAACTGTAACCGTTACCCCGTATCCCCGTCCCCAACTGTAACCGTTACCCCATGTCCCCCAACTGTAACCATTACCCCGTGTCCCCGTCTCCCAACTGTAACCGTTACCCCGTGTCCCCGTCCCCCAACTGTAACCGTTACCCCGTGTCCCCGTCCCCCAACTGTAACCGTTACCCCGTGTCCCCCAACTGTAACCGTTACCCCGTGTACCCGTCCCCCAACTGTAACCGTTACCCCGTGTCCCCCAACTGTAACCGTTACCCCGTGTCCCCGTCCCCCAACTGTAACCGTTACCCCGTGTCCCCCAACTGTAGCCGTTACCCCGTGTCCCCGTCCCCCAACTGTAACCGTTACCCCGTGTCCCCCAACTGTAACCGTTACCCCGTGTCCCCGTCCCCAACTGAAACCGTTACCCCGTGTCCCCATTACCCAACTGTAACCGTTACCCCGTGTCCCCGTCCCCCAACTGTAACCGTTACCCCGTGTCCCCCAACTGTAACCGTTAGCCCGTGTCCCCGTGTCCCCCAACTGTAACCATTATCCCGTGTCCCCGTCCCCCAACTGTAACCGTTACCCCGTGTCCCCCAACTGTAACCGTTACCCCGTGTCCCTGTCCCCCAACTGTAACCGTTACCTCGTGTCGCCGTCCCCCAACTGTAACCGTTACCCCGTGTCGCCGTCCCCCAACAGTAACCGTTACCCCGTGTCCCCGTCCCCCAACTGTAACCGTTACCCCGTGTCCCCCAACTGTAACCGTTACCCCGTGTCGCCGTCCCCCAACAGTAACCGTTATCCCGTGTCCCCGTCCCCCAACTGTAACCGTTACCCCGTGTCCCCGTCCCCCAACTGTAACCGTTACCCCGTGTCCCCGTCACCCAACTGTAACCATTACCCCGTGTCCCTGTCCCCCAACTGTAACCGTTACCCCGTGTCCCCGTCCCCCAACTGTAACCGTTACCCCGTGTCGCCGTCCCCCAACAGTAACCGTTACCCCGTGTCCCCGTCCCCCAACTGTAACCGTTACCCCGTGTCCCCCAACTGTAACCGTTACCCCGTGTACCCGTCCCCCAACTGTAACCGTTACCCCGTGTCCCCCAACTGTAACCGTTACCCCGTGTCCCCGTGTCCCCCAACTGTAACCGTTAGCCCGTGTCCCCCAACTGTAACCGTTATCCCGTGTCCCCGTCCCCAACTGTAACCGTTACCCCGTGTCCCCCAACTGTAACCGTTACCCCGTGTCCCCCAACTGTAACCGTTACCCCGTGTCCCTGTCCCCCAACTGTAACCGTTACCCCGTGTCGCCGTCCCCCAACAGTAACCATTACCCCGTGTCCCCGTCCCCCAACTGTAACCGTTACCCCGTGTCCCCCAACTGTAACCGTTACCCCGTGTCGCCGTCCCCCAACAGTAACCGTTACCCCGTGTCCCCGTCCCCCAACTGGAACCGTTACCCCGTGTCCCCGTCCCCCAACTGTAACCGTTACCCCGTGTCCCCGTCACCCAACTGTAACCGTTACCCCGTGTCCCCCAACTGTAACCGTTACCCAGTGTCCCCGTGTCCCCCAACTGTAACCGTTACCCCGTGTCCCACAACTGCAACCGTTACCCCGTGTCCCCATCCCCCAACTGTAACCGTTACCCCGTGTCCCCGTCCCCCAACTGTAACCGTTACCCCGTGTACCCCAACTGTAACCGTTACCCCGTGTTCCCGTCCCCCAACTGTAACCGTTACCCCGTTTCCCCCAACTGTAACCGTTACGCCGTGTCCCCATCCCCCAACTGTAACCGTTACCCCGTGTCCCCCAACTGTAACCATTACCCCGTATCCCCCAACTGTAACCGTTACCCCTTCTCCCCGTCCCCCAACTGTAACTGTTAGCCCGTGTCCGCGTCCTCCAACTGTAACCGTTACCCCGTGTCCCCGTCCCCCAACTGTAACCGTTACCCCGTGTCCCTGTCCCCAACTGTAACCGTTACCCCGTGTCCCCCAACTGTAACCGTTACCCCGTATCCCCGTCCCCCAACTGTAACCGTTACCCCGTGTCCCCCAACTGTAACCGTTACCCCGTGTCCCCGTCCCCAACTGTAGCCGTTACCCCGTGTCCTCCAACTGTAACCATTACCCCGTGTCCCCGTCTCCCAACTGTAACCATTACCCCGTGTCCCCGTCCCCCAACTGTAACCGTTACCCCATGTCCCCGTCCCCCAACTGTAACCGTTACCCCGTGTCCCCCAACTGTAACCGTTACCCCGTGTCCCCGTCCCCCAACTGTAACCGTTACACCGTGTCCCCCAACTGTAACCGTTACCCTGTGTCCCTGTCCCCCAACTATAACCATTACCCCGTGTCCCCCAACTGTAACCGTTACGCCGCGTCCCTGTCCCCCAACTGTAACCGTTACCCCGTGTCCCCCAACTGTAACCGTTACACCGTGTCCCCCAACTGTAACCGTTACCCTGTGTCCCTGTCCCCCAACTATAACCATTACCCCGTGTCCCCCAACTGTAACCGTTACGCCGCGTCCCTGTCCCCCAACTGTAACCGTTACCCCGTGTCCCCATCCCCCAACTGTAACCGTTACCCCGTGTCCCCGTCCCCCAACTGTAACCGTTACCCGGTATCCCCCAACTGTAACCGTTACCCCTTGTCCCCGTCCCCCAACTGTAACCGTTACCCCGTGTCCCCGTCCCCCAACTGTAACCGTTACCCCGTGTCCCCGTCCCCCAAGTGTAACCGTTACCCCGTGTCCCCCAACTGTAACCGTTACCCCGTGTCCCCGTCCCCCAACTGTAACCGTTACCCCGTGGCCCCGTCCCCCAACTATAACCGTTACCCCGTGTCCCCCAACTGTAACCGTTACCCCGTGTCCCCGTCCCCCAACTGTAACCGTTACCCCGTGTCCCCCAACTGTAACCGTTACCCCGTGTCCCCAAACTGTAACCGTTACCCCGTGTCCCCAAACTGTAACCGTTACCCCGTGTCCCCGTCCCCCAACTGTAACCATTACCCAGTGTCCACCAACTGTAACCGTTACCCCGTGTCCCCCAACTGTAACCGTTACCCCGTGTCCCCAAACTGTAACCGTTACCCCGTGTCCCCGTCCCCCAACTGTAACCGTTACCCCGTGTCCCCCAACTGTAACCGTTACCCCGTGTCCCCGTCCACCAAACTGTAACCGTTACCACGTGTCCCCCAACTGTAACCGTTACACCGTGTCTCCGTCCCCCAACTGTAACCGTTACCCCGTGTCCCCCAACTGTAACCGTTACCCCGTGTCCCCCAACTGTAACCGTTACCCCGTGTCCCCGTCCCCCAACTGTAACCGTTACCCCGTGTCCCCGTCCCCCAACTGTAACCGTTACCCCGTGTCCCTATCCCCCAACTGTAACCGTTACCCCGTGTCCCCGTCCCCCAACTGTAACCGTTACCCCGTGTCCCCGTCCCTCAAGTGTAACCGTTACCCCGTGTCCCCAAACTGTAACCGTTACCCCGTGTCCCCGTCCCCCAACTGTAACCGTTACCCCGTGTCCCCGTCCCCCAACTGTAACCGTTACCCCGTGTCCCCAAACTGTAACCGTTACCCCGTGTCCCCGTCCCCCAACTGTAACCGTTACCCCGTGTCCCCCAACTGTAACCGTTACCCCATGTCCCCGTCCCCCAACTGTAACCGTTACCCCGTGTCCCCGTCCCCCAACTGTAACCGTTACCCCGTGTCCCCGTCCCCCAACTGTAACCGTTACGCCGTGTCCCCGTCCCCCAACTGTAACCGTTACCCCGTGGCCCCGTCCCCCAACTATAACCGTTACCCCGTGTCCCCCAACTGTAACCGTTACCCCGTGTCCCCGTCCCCCAACTGTAACCGTTACCCAGTGTCCCCCAACTGTAACCGTTACCCCGTGTCCCCCAACTGTAACCGTTACCCCGTGTCCCCGTCCCCCAACTGTAACCGTTACCCCGTGTCCCCCAACTGTAACCGTTACGCCGTGTCCCCGTCCCCCAACTGTAACCGTTATCCCGTGTCCCCGTCCCCCAACTGTAACCGTTACCCAGTGTCCCCCAACTGTAACCGTTACCCCGTGTCCCCGTCCCCCAACTGTAACCGTTACCCCGTGTCCCCCAACTGTAACCGTTACCCCGTGTCCCCCAACTGTAACCGTTACCCCGTGTCCCCAAACTGTAACCGTTACCCCGTGTCCCCAAACTGTAACCGTTACCCCGTGTCCCCGTCCCCCAACTGTAACCATTACCCAGTGTCCACCAACTGTAACCGTTACGCCGTGTCCCTGTCCCCCAACTGTAACCGTTACCCCGTGTCCCTGTCCCCCAACTGTAACCGTTACCCCGTGTCCCTGTCCCCCAACTGTAACCGTTACCCCGTGTCCCTGTCCCCCAACTGTAACCGTTACCCCGTGTCCCCGTCACCCAACTGTAACCGTTAGCCCGTGTCCCCGTCCCCCAACAGGAACCGTTAACCCGTGTCCCGGTGTCCCCCAACTGTAACCGTTACTCCGTGTCCCTGTCCCCCAACTGTAACCGTTACCCCGTGTCGCCGTCCCCCAACAGAAACCGTTACCCCGTGTCCCCGTCCCCCAACTGTAACCGTTACCCCATGTCCCCCAACTGTAACCGTTAGCCCGTGTCCCCGTCCCCCAACTGTAACCGTTACCCCGTGGCCCCGTCCCCCAACTGTAACCGTTACCCCATGTCCCCCAACTGTAACCGTTACCCCGTCTCCCCGTCCCGCAACTGTAACCGTTACCCCATGTCCCCCAACTGTAACCGTTACCCCGTGTCCCCGTCCCCCAACTGTAACCGTTACCCCGTGTCCACCAACTGTAACCGTTACCCCGTGTCCCCGTCCCCCAACTTTAACCGTTACCCCCGTTTCCCCCAACTGTAACCGTTACCCCGTGTCCCCGTCACCCAACTGTAACCGTTACCCCGTGTCCCCCAACTGTAACCGTTACCCCGTGTCCCCGTCCCCCAACTGTAACCGTTACCCCGTCTCCCCCAACTGTAACCGTTACCCCGTGTCCCCGTCCCCCAACTGTAACCGTTACCCCGTGTCCCCCAACTGTAACCGTTACCCCGTGTCCCCGTCCACCAAACTGTAACCGTTACCCCGTGTCCCCCAACTGTAACCGTTACCCCGTGTCCCCGTGTCCCCCAACTGTAACCGTTACCCCGTGTCCCCATCCCCCAACTGTAACCGTTACCCCGTGTCCCCCAACTGTAACCGTTACCCCGTGTCCCCGTCCACCAAACTGTAACCGTTACCACGTGTCCCCCAACTGTAACCGTTACACCGTGTCTCCGTCCCCCAACTGTAACCGTTACCCCGTGTCCCCCAACTGTAACCGTTACCCCGTGTCCCCGTCCCCCAACTGTAACCGTTACTCCGTGTCCCCGTCCCCCAACTGTAACCGTTACCCCGTGTCCCCGTCCCTCAAGTGTAACCGTTACCCCGTGTCCCCCAAATGTAACCGTTACCCCGTGTCCCCGTCCCCCAACTGTAACCATTACCCGTGTCCCCCAACTGTAACCATTACCCCGTGTCCCTGTCCCCCAACTGTAACCGTTACCCCGTGTCCCCGTCCCCCAACTGAAACCGTTACCCCGTGTCCCCATTACCCAACTGTAACCGTTAGCCCGTGTCCCCCAACTGTAACCGTTAGCCCGTGTCCCCCAACTGTAACCGTTATCCCGTGTCCCCGTCCCCCAACTGTAACCGTTACCCCGTGTCCCCCAACTGTAACCGTTACCCCGTGTCCCCCAACTGTAACTGTTACCCCGTGTCCCTGTCCCCCAACTGTAACCGTTACCCCGTGTCCCTGTCCCCCAACTGTAACCGTTACCCCGTGTCGCCGTCCCCCAACAGTAACCGTTACCCCGTGTCCCCGTCCCCCAACTGTAACCGTTACCCCGTGTCCCCCAACTGTAACCGTTACCCCGTGTCCCCCAACTGTATCCGGTACCCCGTGTTCCTGTCCCCCAACTGTAACCGTTACCCCGTGTCCCTGTCCCCCAACTGTAACCGTTACCCCGTGTACCCGTCCCCCAACTGTAACCGTTACCCCGTGTCCCCGTCCCCCAACTGTAACCGTTACCCCGTGTCCCCGTCACCCAACTGTAACCATTACCCCGTGTCCCTGTCCCCCAACTGTAACCGTTACCCCGTGTCCCTGTCCCCCAACTGTAACCGTTAGCCCGTGTCCCCGTCCCCCAACTGTAACCGTTACCCCGTGTCCGAGTCGCCCAACTGTAACCGTTACCCCGTGTCCCCGTCCCCCAACTGAAACCGTTACCCCGTGTCCCCATTACCCAACTGTAACCGTTAGCCCGTGTCCCCCAACTGTAACCGTTAGCCCGTGTCCCCCAACTGTAACCATTATCCCGTGTCCCCGTCCCCCAACTGTAACCGTTACCCCGTGTCCCCCAACTGTAACCGTTACCCCGTGTCCCCCAACTGTAACCGTTACCCCATGTCCCTGTCCCCCAACTGTAACCGTTACCCCGTGTCGCCGTCCCCCAACAGTAACCGTTACCCCGTGTCCCCTTCCCCCAACTGTAACCGTTACCCCGTGTCCCTGTCCCCCAACTGTAACCGTTACCCCGTGTGGCCGTCCCCCAACAGTAACCGTTACCCCGTGTCCCCGTCCCCCAACTGGAACCGTTACCCCGTGTCCCTGTCCCCCAACTGTAACCGTTACCCCGTGTCGCCGTCCCCCAACAGTAACCGTTACCCCGTGTCCCCGTCCCCCAACTGGAACCATTACCCCCTGTCCCCGTCCCCCAACTGTAACCGTTACCCCGTGTCCCCGTCACCCAACTGTAACCGTTACCCCGTGTCCCCCAACTGTAACCGTTACCCCGTGTCCCCGTGTCCCCCAACTGTAACCGTTACCCCGTGTCCCACAACTGTAACCGTTACCCCGTGTCCCCGTCCCCCAACTGTAACCGTTACCCCGTGTCCCCCAACTGTAACCGTTACCCCATGTCCCCGTCCCCCAACTGTAACCGTTACCCCATGTCCCCCAACTGTAACCGTTACCCCCGTTTCCCCGTCCCCCAACTGTAACCGTTACCCCGTGTCCCCCAACTGTAACCGTTACCCCGTGTCCCCGTCCCCAACTGTAACCGTTACCCCGTGTCCCCCAACTGTAACCGTTACGCCGTGTCCCCGTCCCCCAACTGTAACCGTTACCCCGTATCCCCCAACTGTAACCATTACCCCGTATCCCCCAACTGTAACCGTTACCCCTTCTCCCCGTCCCCCAACTGTAACCGTTAGCCCGTGTCCACGTCCTCCAATTGTAACCGTTACCCCGTGTCCCCGTCCCCCAACTGTAACCGTTTCCCCGTGTCCCTGTCCCCCAACTGTAACCGTTACCCCGTGTCCCTCAACTGTAACCGTTACCCCGTGTCCCCGTCCCCCAACTGTAACCGTTACCCCGTGTCCCCCAACTGTAACCGTTTCCCCGTGTCCCCGTCACCCAACTGTAACCGTTACCCTGTGTCCCATGCCACAACTGTAACCGTTGCCCCGTGTCCCCGTCCCCCAACTGTAACCGTTACCCCGTGGCCCCCAACTGTAACCGTCACCCCGTGTCCCCGTCCCCCAACTGTAACCGTTAGCCCGTGTCCCCCAACTGTAACCGTTAGCCCGTGTCCCCGTCCCCGAAATGTAAACGTTAACCCGTATCCCCGTGTCCCCCAACTGTAACCGTTACCCCGTGTCCCCCAACTGTAACCGTTACCCCGTGTCCCCGTCCCCCAACTGTAACCGTTACCCCGTGTCCCCCAACTGTAACCGTGACCCCGTGTCCCCGTCCCCCAACTGTAACCGTTACCCCGTTTCCCCGTCCCCCAACTGTAACCGTTACCCCGTGTCCCCCAACTGTAACCGTTACCCCGTGTCTCTGTCCCCCAACTGTAACCGTGACCCCGTGTCCCCGTCCCCCAACTGTAACCGTTATCCCGTGTCCCCGTCCCCCAACTGTAACCGTTACCCCGTGTCCCCGTCCCCCAACTGGAACCGTTATCCCGTGTTCCCGTCCCCCAACAGTAACCGTTACCCCGTGTCCCCCAACTGTAACCGTTACCCCGTGTCCCCCAACTGTAACCGTTACCCCGTGTCCCCGTCCCCCAACTGTAACCGTTACCCCGTGTCCCCCAACTGTAACCGTTACCCCGTGTCCCCGTCCCCCAACTGTAACCGTTACCCCGTGACCCCGTGTCCCCCAACTGTAACCGTTACCCCGTGTCCCCATCCCCCAACTGTAACCGTTACCCCGTGTCCCTGTCCCCCAACTGTAACCGTTACCCCGTGTCCCCCAACTGTAACCGTTACCCCGTGTCCCCGTCCCCCAACTGTAACCGTTACCCCGTGTCCCCCAACTGTAACCGTTACCCCGTGTCCCCCAACTGTAACCGTTACACCGTGTCCCCGTCCCCCAACTGTAACCGTTACCCCGTGTCCCCCAACTGTAACCGTTACCCCGTGTCCCCCAACTGTCACCGTTACCCCGTGTCTCCGTCCCCAACTGTAACCGTTACACCGTGTCCCCGTCCCCCAACTGTAACCGTTACCCCATGTCCCCGTCCCCCAACTGTAACCGTTACCCCGTGTCCCCGTCCCTCAAGTGTAACCGTTACCCCGTGTCCCCCAACTGTAACCGTTACCCCGTGTCCCCGTCCCCCAACTGTAACCGTTACCCCGTGTCCCCCAACTGTAACCGTTACCCCGTGTCCCCCAACTGTAACCGTTGCCACGTATCCCTGTCCCCCAAGTGTAACCGTTACCCCGTGTCCCCGTCCCCCAACTGTAACCGTTACCCCGTGTCCCCGTCCCCCAAGTGTAACCATTACCCCGTGTCCCCGTCCCCCAAGTGTAACCGTTACCCCGTGTCCCCCAACTGTAACCGTTACCCCGTGTCCCTGTCCCCCAACTGTAACCATTACCCCGTGTCCCCGTCCCCCAACTGTAACCGTTACCCCGTGTCCCTGTCCCCCAACTGTAACCGTTACCCTGTGTCCCCGTCCCCCAACTGTAACCGTTAACCCGTGTCCCCCAACTGTAACCGTGACCCCGCGTCCCCGTCCCCCAACTGTAACCGTTACCCCGTGTCCCCCAACTGTAACCGTGACCCCGCGTCCCCGTCCCCCAACTGTAACCGTTACCCCGTGTCCCCCAACTGTAACCGTTACCCCGTGTCCCCGTCTCCCAACTGTAAACGTTACCCCGTATCCCCGTGTCCCCCAACTGTAACCGTTACCCCGTCTCCCCAACTATAACCGTTACCCCGTGTCCCCGTCCCCCAACTGTAACCGCTAACCCGTGTACCCCAACTGTAACCGTTACCCCGTGTCCCCGTCCCCCAACTGTAACCGTTACCCCGTGTCCCTGTCCCCCAAATGTAACCGTTACCCCGTGTCCCCGTCCCCCAACTGTAACCGTTACCCCGTGTCCCCGTCCCCCAACTGTAACCGTTACCCCGTGTCCCTGTCCCCCAAATGTAACCGTTACCCCGTGTTCCCGTCCCCCAACTGTAACCGTTACCCCGTGTCCCCCAACTGTAACCGTGACCCCGTGTCCCCGTGTCCCCCAACTGTAACCGTTACCCCGTCTACCCCAACTGTAACCGTTACCCCATGTCACTGTCCCCCAACTGTAACCGTTAACCCGTGTCCCCCAACTGTAACTGTTACCCCGTGTCCCCGTCCCCCAACTGTAACTGTTATCTGTGATTCTACCCCAATTATAGCTGTTATCTGTGATTCTACCCAAATTATAGCTGTTATCTGTAACATTACCCCAATTATAGCTGTTATCTGTGATATTACCCCAATTATAACTGTTATCTGTGACATTACCCCAATTGTAGCTGTTATCTGTGATATTACCCCCAATTATAGCTGTTATCTGTGATATTATCCCAATTATAGCTGTTATCTGTGATATTCTCCCCAATTATAGCTGTTATCTGTGATATTACCCCCAATTATAGCTGTTATCTGTGACATTACCCCAATTATAGCTGTTATCTGTGACATTACCCCAATTATAGCTGTTATCTGTGACATTACCCCAATTATAACTGTTATCTGTGATATTATCCCAATTATAGCTGTTATCTATGATACCACCCCAATTATAGCTGTTATCTGTGATATTACCCCCAATTATAGCTGTTATCTGTGACATTACCCCAATTATAGCTGTTATCTGTGATATTACCCCAATTATAACTGTAATCTGTGATATTACCCCCAATTATAGCTGTAATCTGTGATATTACCCCAATAAGAGCTGTTATCTGTGACATTACCCCAATTATACCTGTTATCTGTGACATTATCCCCAATTATAGCTGTTATCTGTGATATTACCCCAAATATAGCTGTTATCTGTGACATTATCCCCAATTATAGCTGTTATCTGTGACATTACCCCAATTATAACTGTTATCTGTGATATTACCCCCAATTATAGCTGTTATCTGTGACATTACCCCAATTATAGCTGTTATATGTGATATTACCCCCAATTATAGCTGTTATCTGTGACATTACCCCAATTATACCTGTTATCTGTGACATTACCCCAATTATAACTGTTATCTGTGACATTACCCTAATTATAGCTGTTATCTGTGATATTGTACCCAATTATCGCTGTTATCTGTGATATTATCCCCAATTATAGCTGTTATCAGTGATATTACCCCAATTATAGCTGTTATCTGTGATATTACCCCAATTATACCTGTTATCTGTGACATTATCCCCAATTAGAGCTGTTATCTGTGACATTACCCCAAATATAGCTGTTATCTGTGATATTAACCCAATTATAACTGTTATCTGTGACATTACCCCAATTATAGCTGTTATCTGTGATATTATCCCCGATTATAGCTGTTATCTGTGACATTACCCCAATTATAGCTGTTATCGGTGACATTACCCCAATTATAACCGTTATCTGTGACATTACCCCAATTATAGCTGTTATCTGTGACATTATCCCAATTATAACTGTTATCTGTGACATTATCCCAATTATAACTGTTATCTGTGACATTACCCCAATTATAACTGTTATCTGTGACATTACCCCAATTACAGCTGTTATCTGTGATATAACCCAATTATTGCTGTTATCTGTGACATTACCCAAATTATAACCGTTATCTGTGATATTACCCCAATTATAGCTGTTATCTGTGACATTACCCCAATTACAGCTGTTATCTGTGATATTATCCCAATTATAGCTGTTATCTGTGATATTACCCCAATTATACCTGTTATCTGTGACATTATCCCCAATTATAACTGTTATCTGTGACATTACCCCAATTATAGCTGTTATCAGTGATATTACCCCAATTATAGCTGTTATCTGTGATATTACCCCAATTATACCTGTTATCTGTGACATTATCCCCAATTATAGCTGTTATCTGTGACATTACCCCAAATATAGCTGTTATCTGTGATATTACCCCAATTATACCTGTTATCTGTGACATTATCCCCAATTAGAGCTGTTATCTGTGACATTACCCCAAATATAGCTGTTATCTGTGATATTAACCCAATTATAACTGTTATCTGTGACATTACCCCAATTATAGCTGTTATCTGTGATATTATCCCCGATTATAGCTGTTATCTGTGACATTACCCCAATTATAGCTGTTATCGGTGACATTACCCCAATTATAACCGTTATCTGTGACATTACCCCAATTATAGCTGTTATCTGTGACATTATCCCAATTATAACTGTTATCTGTGACATTATCCCAATTATAACTGTTATCTGTGACATTACCCCAATTATAACTGTTATCTGTGACATTACCCCAATTACAGCTGTTATCTGTGATATAACCCAATTATTGCTGTTATCTGTGACATTACCCAAATTATAACCGTTATCTGTGATATTACCCCAATTATAGCTGTTATCTGTGACATTACCCCAATTATAGCTGTTATCTGTGATATTATCCCAATTATAGCTGTTATCTGTGACATTACCCCAATTATAGCTGTTATCTGTGATATTACCCCAATTATAGCTGTTATCTGTGACATTACCCCAATTACAGCTGTTATCTGTGATATTATCCCAATTATAGCTGTTATCTGTGATATTACCCCAATTATACCTGTTATCTGTGACATTATCCCCAATTATAACTGTTATCTGTGACATTACCCCAATTATAGCTGTTATCAGTGATATTACCCCAATTATAGCTGTTATCTGTGATATTACCCCAATTATACCTGTTATCTGTGACATTATCCCCAATTATAGCTGTTATCTGTGACATTACCCCAAATATAGCTGTTATCTGTGATATTAACCCAATTATAACTGTTATCTGTGACATTACCCCAATTATAGCTGTTATCTGTGACATTACCCCAATTATAGCTGTTATCTGTGATATTATCCCCAATTATAGCTGTTATCTGTGACATTACCCCAATTATAGCTGTTATCTGTGACATTATCCCAATTATAGCTGTTATCTGTGACATTACTCCAATTATAGCTGTTATCAGTGATATTACCCCAATTATAGCTGTTATCTGTGACATTATCCCCAATTATAACTGTTATCTGTGACATTACCCCAATTATAGCTGTTATCTGTGATATTACCCCAATTATACCTGTTATCTGTGACATTATCCCCAATTATAGCTGTTATCTGTGACATTACCCCAATTATAATTGTTATCTGTGATATTACCCCCAATTATAGCTGTTATCTGTGACATTACCCCAATTATAGCTGTTATATGTGATATTACCCCCAATTATAGCTGTTATCTGTGACATTACCCCTATTATAGCTGTTTTCTGTGATATTATCCCCAATTATAGCTGTTATCTATGATATTATCCCCGATTATAGCTGTTATCTGTGACATTACCCCAATTATAGCTGTTATCGGTGACATTACCCCAATTATAACCGTTATCTGTGACATTACCCCAATTATAGCTGTTATCTGTGACATTCCCCCAATTATAACTGTTATCTGTGACATTATCCCAATTATAACTGTTATCTGTGACATTACCCCAATTATAACTGTTATCTGTGACATTATCCCAATTACAGCTGTTATCTGTGATATAACCCAATTATTGCTGTTATCTGTGACATTACCCCAATTATAACCGTTATCTGTGATATTACCCCAATTATAGCTGTTATCTGCGACATTACCCCAATTACAGCTGTTATCTGTGATATTACCCCAATTATACCTGTTATCTGTGATATTACCCCCAATTATAGCTGTTATCTGTGATATTATCCCAATTATAGCTGTTATCTGTGATATTCTCCCCAATTATAGCTGTTATCTGTGATATTACCCCCAATTATAGCTGTTATCTGTGACATTACCCCAATTATAGCTGTTATCTGTGATATTACCCCAATTATAGCTGTTATCTGTGACATTACCCCAATTACAGCTGTTATCTGTGATATTATCCCAATTATAGCTGTTATCTGTGATATTACCCCAATTATACCTGTTATCTGTGACATTATCCCCAATTATAACTGTTATCTGTGACATTACCCCAAATATAGCTGTTATCTGTGATATTACCCCAATTATAACTGTTATCTGTGACATTACCCCAATTATAGCTGTTATCAGTGATATTACCCCAATTATAGCTGTTATCTGTGATATTACCCCAATTATACCTGTTATCTGTGACATTATCCCCAATTATAGCTGTTATCTGTGACATTACCCCAAATATAGCTGTTATCTGTGATATTAACCCAATTATAGCTGTTATCTGTGACATTACCCCAATTATAGCTGTTATCTGTGATATTATCCCCAATTATAGCTGTTATCTGTGACATTACCCCAATTATAGCTGTTATCTGTGACATTATCCCAATTATAGCTGTTATCTGTGACATTATCCCCAATTATAGCTGTTATCTGTGACATTACCCCAATTATAGCTGTTATCTGTGACATTACCCCAATTATAGCTGTTATCTGCGATATTATCCCAATTATTGTTGTTATTTGTGACATTATCCCCAATTATTGTTGTTATCTGTGACATTACCCCAATTATTGTTGTTATCTGTGATATTACCCCAATTATACCTGTTATCTGTGATATTATCCCCAATTATAACTGTTATCTGTGACATTACCCAAATTATAGCTGTTATCTGTGACATTACCCCAATTATAGCTGTTATCTGTGATATTATCCCCAATTATAGCTGTTATCTGTGACATTACCCCAATTATAACTGTTATCTGTGACATTACCCCAATTATAGCTGTTATCTGTGATATTATCCCCAATTATTGTTGTTATCTGTGATATTACCCCAATTATACCTGTTATCTGTGACATTACCCCAATTATAGCTGTTATCTGTGACATTACCCCAATTATAGCTGTTATCTGTGACATTACCCCAATTATAGCTGTTATCTGTGATATTATCCCCAATTATAGCTGTTATCTGTGACATTACCCCAATTATAGCTGTTATCTGTGATATTATCCCAATTATAACTGTTATCTGTGACATTACCCCAATTATAGCTGTTATCTGTGACATTACCCCAATTATAGCTGTTATCTGTGATATTACCCCAATTATAACTGTTATCTGTGACATTATCCCCAATTATAGCTGTTATCTGTGACATTACCCCAATTATAGCTGTTATCTGTGACATTACCCCAATTATAACTGTTATCTGTGACATTATCCCCAATTATAGCTGTTATCTGTGACATTACCCCA
>NW_027310202.1:146709-149209 GCF_047496795.1 Chiloscyllium punctatum | reverse complement strand
TCGAGCAAGTGAAAAAAAAAGTAACAGGAGCGAAAGCATCTCTGTCGGCTTGGGGGTACGCCCGTTTCCGTTTCAACTTGTCTCGCGAGGGTGGTTTCGGGGCCAGCAGGAGAGCTCGTCGGGGTAGCAGGCCCTGCAGCCGTGGTCACCGCCAAACCCCCACAACTCGAGCAAGTGAAAAAAAAAGTAACAAATAAGAAAGGATCGTCGGCTTGGGGGTACGCCCGTTTCCGTTTCAACTTGTCTCGCGAGGGTGGTTTCGGGGCCAGCAGGAGAGCTCGTCGGGGTAGCAGGCCCTGCAGCCGTGGTCACCGCCAAACCCCCACAACTCGAGCAAGTGAAAAAAAAAGTAACAAATAAGAAAGGATCGTCGGCTTGGGGGTACGCCCGTTTCCGTTTCAACTTGTCTCGCGAGGGTGGTTTCGGGGCCAGCAGGAGAGCTCGTCGGGGTAGCAGGCCCTGCAGCCGTGGTCACCGCCAAACCCCCACAACTCGAGCAAGTGAAAAAAAAAAGTAACAAATAAGAAAGGATCGTCGGCTTGGGGGTACGCCCGTTTCCGTTTCAACTTGTCTCGCGAGGGTGGTTTCGGGGCCAGCAGGAGAGCTCGTCGGGGTAGCAGGCCCTGCAGCCGTGGTCACCGCCAAACCCCCACAACTCGAGCAAGTGAAAAAAAAAAGTAACAAATAAGAAAGGATCTCTGTCGGCTTGGGGGTACGCCCGTTTCCGTTTCAACTTGTCTCGCGAGGGTGGTTTCGGGGCCAGCAGGAGAGCTCGTCGGGGTAGCAGGCCCTGCAGCCGTGGTCACCGCCAAATCGCCACAACTCGAGCAAGTGAAAAAAAAAGTAACAAATAAGAAAGGATCGTCGGCTTGGGGGTACGCCCGTTTCCGTTTCAACTTGTCTCGCGAGGGTGGTTTCGGGGCCAGCAGGAGAGCTCGTCGGGGTAGCAGGCCCTGCAGCCGTGGTCACCGCCAAACCCCCCACAACTGTTGGGCGCCTACCTGCGCGGGGCAGGAGGACACTTTCCGATTTCAAATCTCCGTTTGCCGAGTCCACCCCGAACGCACGCGGGCGGGCGGGTTCGCATCACCCTTCGTCACAAGGGGCGAAGCCCGTTCCACCGTCTCGTCAGTAGTGCCGACCGGTCTGTGATCGACGAGGGGAGCCACACCAGGTCCGGCCCTGCTGCTTGGCGGCACCGCGTCGTCGGGAGCTCGCGACAGACGGAGGGTTTCGGTGTACTCTCCAGCCACGGGAAACGAAGCCGGTGATGCAGGCGCCGGTCTTTCGCTCCCAAATCGGCTGGGTTTACATCGTTGCTATCTAGTCACGCTCCCTTCAAACCCGACGGGGTACCTATTCCCCTCACCCGTCTGTGCGTATACAGCCTCTTTGCACTTGCGGGATGGGGGTGGTGGTTTAAAGACTCTCGAGTTGCCGCCCGTCGGTCTCCGAGCTCCGTGCAGTAGTGATCCCCAGCGAACTGCCAGCAGGGCGAACGAGCGATCCCGCTCTCGGTCGGGGCGCCTGGCGTCGATCGGTGGTCGGTGGCTTGCGGGCAAGCTGCGCTGTGAGTGTGGGAACGAGTATGACGAGCCGTTGCCGCGACTCCCAGTCCACCTCGGCGGTGGCTGGGCCGGGCGGGCGTCTGCTCGGGCGAGTGCCGCCCCCGCCTCCTCGCAGGAAGTCCGCTCGCCGACACGCCGCCACGTGCACGCGTCAGTGACGCTGCCGAACCGATGGCCGGTGCCCGTTCCCGCCTCTGCTTTTCCTAGGGCAAAGCTGCTGCACGCCTCGTGATACTAGGCGGGCGACATGGTGGCGGTGATCCTGCCTCCGTCGCTGCGGTGCGTTGGGGCACGCATCGCCTCTTGGGCGCCCTGTCCTCCTCCCCCCAATAGACGTATGTTTCTGCGGGCCGCACCAGGATGGTGCTCCCCATCGCTTCACGCCACCCTGCTCCGCCCGCACGCCGGCGTGCAGGTGGCTGTAGCTCAAGGTGGGGAGCGTATGTGCGGTCCGGGTCGCTTTCCTCTGGCGAGGGAGAGACCTAAAACAAACTCAGACAACTCTTGACGGTGGATCACTCGGCTCGTGCGTCGATGACGAACGCAGCTAGCTGCGAGAATTAATGTGAATTGCAGGACACATTGATCATCGACACTTTGAACGCACTTTGCGGCCCCGGGTTCTTCCCGGGGCCACGCCTGTCTGAGGGTCGTTTGGCAATCAATCGCACTCGCCTTGGCTGGCGAGAGCGCGGCTGGGGTGTCGCAGAGGACCCGTCCTCTTTGTCCCCCTAAGTTCAGACTCCGGAGCCCTCCGGCGTCGGAGCGCTTGGCCTTTCCCCCCCACCCTGCACATTCCGTTCGTCAGGCTCGACGCCATCCCCCCGCCGGGGAGCGCGGCCTGGCGTCCGTCTGTGTCGTGGCAGTGGGGCCAGCACGGCTGTCACCGGTCCCAGAATGGCTGTCGGTGGTTCACACTGTGTGTGTGTGCC
>NW_027310202.1:124209-139209 GCF_047496795.1 Chiloscyllium punctatum | reverse complement strand
ATAAATCAGTAACCACTGACACTTAGAATTTTTTCGAGTTGGTATAAATCAGTAACCACTGACACTTAGAATATTTTCGGGTTGGTATAAATCAGTAACCACTGACACTTAGAATTTTTTCGACTTGGTATAAATCAGTAACCACTGACACTTAGAATTTTTTCGGGTTGGTATAAATCAGTAACCACTGACACTTAGAATATTTTCGGGTCGGTACAAATCAGTAACCACTGACACTTAGAATATTTTCGGGTTGGTATAAATCAGTAACCACTGACACTTAGAATTTTTTCGAGTTGGTATAAATCAGTAACCACTGACACTTAGAATTTTTTCGGGTTGGTATAAATCAGTAACCACCGACACTTAGAATATTTTCGGGTTGGTATAAATCAGTAACCACCGACACTTAGAATTTTTTCGGCTCAGTAGAAATCAGTAACCAAGCGCATTTTTGAATTGGTTACTGATTTCTCCGTTCGAGTTGCGGCTGCGGTTGGCTTCAAATAGTGGTGGGGGCTTAATTATCGCCGAGGGGAGCATGTCCCGGTGGTGTGGCCGAGGATGGAGTGCCTTTTGAAGGGGGTGTTTCTGAATTTGGACCCTTTTTGAGTTGCATGGCCGGATGGGTGTGGTTTTGAAGGGTGTGTCTGTCTGGAGTGGCACCGGCGTTGGTGTGAGGCTGAGGGTGGGCGTTCGGTTCCTGGTTAGGGATAGGGAAAGGGTGAGACTTAGCTTTAGTGCTCGTGCCCCCGATTTTGGTAATGTTTGACGTCAATTTTCCAAGGAGGCGAATGCAAGGCTTCAGAGGGACTTTGAGTGTTCGGGGGCGGGGTAGCTCAGCCGGATTTGCCCCGGCGGTTCTGCGGACGGTGTTGACTTCGAGGGCGGACCGGCCCCCGTGTTCAGTCCGAATATCGTGCATTGTTAACGGCGGGAAGTGTTCCAAAAGGGAATGGGATTGAATGTGACTGCTGAAGCCGACTTTGAGACCTGTAACGCGGGTAGCTCAGCCGGATTTGACCCGGCGGTTCTGGCGACGGTCTCGCCTTCGAGGGGGGAGCGCCCCGCGTGTTCAGGCCGAATTTTGTGCATTTCCATCGGCGGGAAGAGGTCCAAACGGGAATGGGATTGAATGTGACTGCTGAAGCCGACATTGAGACCTCTAACGCGGGTAGCTCGGCAGGATTTGACCCGGCGGTTCTGCCGAAGGTCTCACCTTCGAGGGGGGAGCGTCCCGCGTGTTCAGGCCGAATATCGTGCATTGTTAACGGCGGGAAGTGTTCCAAAAGGGAATGGGATTGAATGTGACTGCTGAAGCCGACATTGAGACCTCTAACGCGGGTAGCTCGGCCGGATTTGACCCGGCGGTTCTGGCGACGGTCTCGCCTTCGAGGGGGGAGCGTCCCGCGTGTTCAGGCCGAATTTTGTGCATTTCCATCGGCGGGAAGAGGTCCAAACGGGAATGGGATTGAATGTGACTGCTGAAGCCGACATTGAGACCTCTAACGCGGGTAGCTCGGCCGGATTTGACCCGGCGGTTCTGCCGAAGGTCTCACCTTCGAGGGGGGAGCCTCCCGCGTGTTCAGGCCGAATTTTGTGCATTTCCATCGGCGGGAAGAGGTCCAAACGGGAATGGGATTGAATGTGACTGCTGAAGCCGACATTGAGACCTCTAACGCGGGTAGCTCGGCCGGATTTGACCCGGCGGTTCTGCCGAAGGTCTCACCTTCGAGGGGGGAGCGCCCACCGTGTACAGGCCGATTTTCATGCATTTCCAACCGTGGGAAGGGGTCCGAAAGGGGATGGGGGTGAACGTGACTGCTCAACCCGACTTTGAGACCTGTAACGCGGGTAGCTCAGCCGGATTTGACCCGGCGGTTCTGGCGACGGTCTCGCCTTCGAGGGGGGAGCGTCCCGCGTGTTCAGGCCGAATTTTGTGCATTTCCATCGGCGGGAAGAGGTCCAAACGGGAATGGGATTGAATGTGACTGCTGAAGCCGACATTGAGACCTCTAACGCGGGTAGCTCGGCAGGATTTGACCCGGCGGTTCTGCCGAAGGTCTCACCTTCGAGGGGGGAGCGCCCACCGTGTACAGGCCGATTTTCATGCATTTCCAACCGTGGGAAGGGGGCCGAAAGGGGATGGGGGTGAATGTGACTGCTCAACCCGACTTTGAGGCATCTAACCCGGGTAGCTCAGCCGGGTTTGACCCGGCGGTTCTGCCGACGGCCTCGCCTTCGAGGGGGGAGCGTCCCCCGTGTACAGGCCGATTTTCATGCATTTCGAACCGTGGGAAGTGGCCCAAAAGGGGATGGGAGTGAATGTGACTGCTCAACCCGACTTTGGCGCTTCCGAGCCGGGTAGCTCAGCCGGGTTTGACCCGGCGGTTCTGCCGACGGTCTCGTCTTCGAGGCGGGTGCCTCCCCCGTGTACAGGCCGATTTTCATGCATTTCGTACCGTGGGAAGTGGTCCAAAAGGGAATGGGGGTGGACGTGACTGCTCATACCGACATCGAGACTTGTAAGCCGTGTAGCTCGGCCGGGTTTGATCCGGCGGGTCTGCCGACGGTCTCGTCTTCGAGAGGGGGGCCTCCCCCGTGTACAGGCCGATTTTCGTGCATTTCCAACGGTGGGAAGAGGTTCAAAAGGGGATGGGGGTGAATGTGACTGCTCAACCCGACTCTGAGGCTTCTAACCCGGGTAGCCCGGCCGGGTTTGACCCGGCGGTTCTGCCGTCGGTCTCGCCTTCGAGGGCGGAGCCTCCCCCGTGTACAGGCCGATTTTCGTGCATTTCAAACCGTGGGAAGCGGTCCAAAAGGGGATGGGAGTGAATGTGACTGCTCATACCGACCTTGGCGCTTCCGACCCGGGTAGCTCAGCCGGGTTTGACCCGGCGGTTCTGCCGACGGTCTCGTCTTCGAGGCGGGTGCCTCCCCCGTGTACAGGCCGATTTTCATGCATTTCGTACCGTGGGAAGTGGTCCAAAAGGGAATGGGGGTGAATGTGACTGCTCAACCCGACTCTGAGGCTTCTAACCCGGGTAGCTCGGCCGGGTTTGACCCGGCGGTTCTGCCGTCGGTCTCGCCTTCGAGAGGGGCGCCTCCCCCGTGTACAGGCCGATTTTCGTGCATTTCCAACGGTGGGAAGAGGTTCAAAAGGGGATGGGGGTGAATGTGACTGCTCAACCCGACTCTGAGGCTTCTAACCCGGGTAGCCCGGCCGGGTTTGACCCGGCGGTTCTGCCGTCGGTCTCGCCTTCGAGGGCGGAGCCTCCCCCGTGTACAGGCCGATTTTCGTGCATTTCAAACCGTGGGAAGCGGTCCAAAAGGGGATGGGAGTGAATGTGACTGCTCATACCGACCTTGGCGCTTCCGACCCGGGTAGCTCAGCCGGGTTTGACCCGGCGGTTCTGCCGACGGTCTCGCCTTCGAGGGGGGAGCGTCCCCCGTGTTCAGGCCGAATTTTGTGCATTTCGAACCGTGGGAAGTTGCCCAAAAGTCGATGGGAGTGAATGTGACTGCTCAACCCGACTTTGGCGCTTCCGAGCCGGGTAGCTCAGCCGGGTTTGACCCGGCGGTTCTGCCGACGGTCTCGTCTTCGAGGCGGGTGCCTCCCCCGTGTACAGGCCGATTTTCATGCATTTCGTACCGTGGGAAGTGGTCCAAAAGGGAATAGGGGTGGACGTGACTGCTCATACCGACATTGAGACTTGTAAGCCGTGTAGCTCGGCCGGGTTTGATCCGGCGGGTCTGCCGACGGTCTCGTCTTCGAGGCGGGTGCCTCCCCCGTGTACAGGCCGATTTTCGTGCATTTCGAACCGTGGGAAGTGGTCCAAAAGGGGATGGGGGTGGACGTGACTGCTCAACCCGACTTTGAGGCTTCTAACCCGGGTAGCTCGGCCGGGTTTGACCCGTCGATTCTGCCGATGGTCTCGTTTTGGAGGGGGGAGCCTCCCCCGTGTTCAGTCCGATTTTCGTGCATTTCGAACCGTGGGAAGTGGCCCAAAAGGGGATGGGAGTGAATGTGACTGCTCATACCGACTTTGGCGCTTCCGAGCCTGGTAGCTCAGCCGGGTTTGATCCGGCGGTTCTGCCGACGGTCTCGTCTTCGAGGCGGCTCCCTCCCCCGTGTACAGGCCGATTTTCATGCATTTGCAACGGTGGGAAGTTGCCCAAAAGGGGATGGGAGTGAATGTGACTGCTCAACCCGACTTTGGCGCTTCCGAGCCTGGTAGCTCAGCCGGGTTTGAACCGGCGGTTCTGCCGACGGTCTCGTCTTCGAGGCGGCTCCCTCCCCCGTGTACAGGCCGATTTTCGTGCATTTCGAACCGTGGGAAGTGGTCCAAAAGGGAATGGGGGTGGACGTGACTGCTCAACCCGACTCTGAGGCTTCTAACCCGGGTAGCTCGGCCGGGTTTGATCCGGCGGTTCTGCCGACGGTCTCGTCTTCGAGGCCGGTGCCTCCCCCGTGTACAGGCCGATTTTCGTGCATTTCCAACGGTGGGAAGTGGTCCAAAAGGGAATGGGGGTGGACGTGTCTGCTCATACCGACTTTGAGACTTGTAAGCCGGGTAGCTCAGCCGGGTTTGTTCCGGCGGTTCTGCCGACGGTCTCGTCATCGAGGGGGGAGCCTCCCCCGTGTCCAGGCCGATTTTCATGCATTTCCAACCGTGGGAAGTGGTCCAAAAGGGAATGGGGGTGAATGTGACTGCTCATACCGACTTTGAGACTTTTAAGCCGGGTAGCTCAGCCGGGTTTGACCCGGCGGTTCTGCCGACGGTCTCGCCTTCGAGGGGGGAGCGTCCCCCGTGTTCAGGCCGAATTTTGTGCATTTCGAACCGTGGGAAGTTGCCCAAAAGTCGATGGGAGTGAATGTGACTGCTCAACCCGACTTTGAGACTTGTAAGCCGGGTAGCTCAGCCGGGTTTGACCCGGCGGTTCTGCCGACGGTCTCGTCTTCGAGGCGGGTGCCTCCCCCGTGTACAGGCCGATTTTCATGCATTTCGTACCGTGGGAAGCGGTCCAAAAGGGGATGGGAGTGAACGTGACTGCTCATACCGACTTTGGCGCTTCCGAGCCGGGTAGCTCAGCCGGGTTTGACCCGGCGGGTCTGCCGACGGTCTCGCCTTCGAGGGGGGAGCGTCCCCCGTGTTCAGGCCGAATCTTGTGCATTTCGAACCGTGGGAAGTTGCCCAAAAGTCGATGGGAGTGAATGTGACTGCTCAACCCGACTTTGAGACTTGTAAGCCGGGTAGCTCAGCCGGGTTTGACCCGGCGGTTCTGCCGACGGTCTCGTCTTCGAGGCCGGTGCCTCCCCCGTGTACAGGCCGATTTTCGTGCATTTCCAACGGTGGGAAGTGGTCCAAAAGGGAATGGGGGTGGACGTGTCTGCTCATACCGACTTTGAGACTTGTAAGCCGGGTAGCTCAGCCGGGTTTGTTCCGGCGGTTCTGCCGACGGTCTCGTCATCGAGGGGGGAGCCTCCCCCGTGTCCAGGCCGATTTTCATGCATTTCCAACCGTGGGAAGTGGTCCAAAAGGGAATGGGGGTGAATGTGACTGCTCATACCGACTTTGAGACTTTTAAGCCGGGTAGCTCGGCCGGGTTTGACCCGGCGGTTCTGCCGACGGTCTCGTCTTCGAGGCGGGTGCCTCCCCCGTGTACAGGCCGATTTTCGTGCATTTCGAACCGTGGGAAGTGGTCTAAAAGTCGATGGGAGTGAACGTGACTGCTCAACCCGACTTTGAGACTTGTAAGCCGGGTAGCTCAGCCAGGTTTGACCCGGCGGTTCTGCCGACGGTCTCGCCTTCGAGGGCGGACCCTCCCCCGTGTACAGGCCGGTTTTCGTGCATTTCGAACCGTGGGAAGTGATCCAAAAGGGAATGGGGGTGAACGTGACTGCCCAACCCGGCTTTGAGACTTGTAAGCCGGGTAGCTCAGCCGGGTTGGACCCGGCGGTTCTGCCGACGGTCTCGACTTCGAGGCGGGTGCCTCCCCCGTGTACAGGCCGATTTTCATGCATTTGCAACGGTGGGAAGTTGCCCAAAAGTCGATGGGAGTGAATGTGACTGCTCAACCCGACTTCGAGACTTGTAAGCCGGGTAGCTCAGCCGGGTTTGACCCGGCGGTTCTGCCGACGGTCTCGCCTTCGAGGGGGGAGCCTCCCCCGTGTACAGGCCGATTTTCGTGCATTTCCAACGGTGGGAACAGGTTCAAAAGGGGATGGGAGTGATTGTGACTGCTCAACCCGACTCTAGGGCTTCTAACCCGGGTAGCCCGGCCGGGTTTGACCCGGCGGTTCTGCCGACGGTCTCGTCTTCGAGGCGGGTGCCTCCCCCGTATACAGGCCGATTTTCATGCATTTCGAACCGTGGGAAGTGGTCCAAAAGGGAATGGGGGTGGACGTGTCTGCTCATACCGACTTTGAGACTTGTAAGCCGGGTAGCTCAGCCGGGTTTGATCCGGCGGTTCTGCCGACGGTCTCGCCTTCGAGGGGGGAGCCTCCCCCGTGTTCAGTCCGATTTCCATGCATTTCCAACCGTGGGAAGTTGCCCAAAAGGGGATGGGAGTGAATGTGACTGCTCAACCCGACTTTGGCGCTTCCGAGCCGGGTAGCTCAGCCGGGTTTGACCCGGCGGTTCTGCCGACGGTCTCGTCTTCGAGGCGGGTGCCTCCCCCGTATACAGGCCGATTTTCATGCATTTCGAACCGTGGGAAGTGGTCCAAAAGGGAATGGGGGTGGACGTGTCTGCTCATACCGACTTTGAGACTTGTAAGCCGGGTAGCTCAGCCGGGTTTGATCCGGCGGTTCTGCCGACGGTCTCGCCTTCGAGGGGGGAGCCTCCCCCGTGTTCAGTCCGATTTCCATGCATTTCCAACCGTGGGAAGTTGCCCAAAAGGGGATGGGAGTGAATGTGACTGCTCAACCCGACTTTGGCGCTTCCGAGCCGGGTAGCTCAGCCGGGTTTGACCCGGCGGTTCTGCCGACGGTCTCGTCTTCGAGGCGGGTGCCTCCCCCGTGTACAGGCCGATTTTCATGCATTTGGAACCGTGGGAAGTGGTCCAAAAGGGAATGGGGGTGGACGTGACTGCTCATACCGACTTTGAGACTTGTAAGCCGGGTAGCTCAGCCGGGTTTGACCCGGCGGTTCTGCCGACGGTCTCGCCTTCGAGGGGGGAGCCTCCCCCGTGTTCAGTCCGATTTTCGTGCATTTCCCACGGTGGGAAATGGTATCTTTCATTACGGGGACAAGGGTCTGAAGCGGTGAAGTCAGTAACCGGCATAGTTAAGGAAAGGGTTCGAATTTTCTCAACAGTACGAAAAAAGTGAGCAGGGAAGCTAGAGAAGGTGTCAGTGAGTCCCAAACGAGTGAACCGCAAAACTTAGGGAAATGCCCGAAAGCGTTTTAAAGGGTGAAATCGGGAACGAGGAAATGATCGGAAAGTGCCTGAAAGTGCTAAATGAGTAAACAGAAAAACGAAGAAAAATGTTTGAAAAGAAGAAGTGAGTAACCAGGAAAACTTAGAAAAATGTTCAAAACGAAGAAATCAGTAACCAGGAAAACTTAGAAAAATGATCAAAAAGAAGAAATGAGTAACCAGGAAAACTTAGAAAAATGTTTAAAAAGAAGAAATCAGTAACCAGGAAAACTTAGGAAAATGTTTAAAAAGAAGAAATCAGTAACCAGAAAAACTGCGAAAAATGTTTAAAAAGAAGAAATGAGTAACCAGAAAAACTTAGAAAAATGTTTAAAAAGAAGAAATCAGTAACCAGGAAAACTTAGAAAAATGTTTAAAAAGAAGAAATCAGTAACCAGGAAAACTTAGAAAAATGTTATAAAAGAAGAAGTGAGTAACCAGAAAAACTTAGAAAAATGTTTAAAAAGAAGAAATCAGTAACCAGAAAAACTGCGAAAAATGTTTAAAAAGAAGAAATCAGTAACCAGACAAACTGCGAAAAATGTTTAAAAAGAAGAAATCAGTAACCAGGAAAACTTAGAAAAATGTTTAAAAAGAAGAAGTGAGTAACCAGAAAAACTTAGAAAAATGTTTAAAAAGAAGAAATCAGTAACCAGAAAAACTTAGAAAAATGTTTAAAAAGAAGAAATCAGTAACCAGAAAAACTGCGAAAAATGTTTAAAAAGAAGAAATCAGTAACCAGAAAAACTTAGAAAAATGTTTAAAAAGAAGAAGTGAGTAACCAGAAAAACTTAGAAAAATGTTTAAAAAGAAGAAATCAGTAACCAGAAAAACGGCGAAAAATGTTTAAAAAGAAGAAATCAGTAACCAGACAAACTGCGAAAAATGTTTAAAAAGAAGAAATCAGTAACCAGAAAAACTTAGAAAAATGTTTAAAAAGAAGAAATCAGTAACCAGAAAAACTTAGAAAAATGTTTCAAAAGAAGAAGTGAGTAACCAGAAAAACTTAGAAAAATGTTTAAAAAGAAGAAGTGAGTAACCAGAAAAACTTAGAAAAATGTTTAAAAAGAAGAAATCAGTAACCAGAAAAACTTAGAAAAATGTTTAAAAAGAAGAAATCAGTAACCAGAAAAACTGCGAAAAATGTTTAAAAAGAAGAAATCAGTAACCAGACAAACTGCGAAAAATGTTTAAAAAGAAGAAATCAGTAACCAGGAAAACTTAGAAAAATGTTTAAAAAGAAGAAGTCAGTAACCAGAAAAACTTAGAAAAATGTTTAAAAAGAAGAAATCAGTAACCAGAAAAACTTAGAAAAATGTTTAAAAAGAAGAAATCAGTAACCAGAAAAACTGCGAAAAATGTTTAAAAAGAAGAAATCAGTAACCAGAAAAACTTAGAAAAATGTTTAAAAAGAAGAAGTGAGTAACCAGAAAAACTTAGAAAAATGTTTAAAAAGAAGAAATCAGTAACCAGAAAAACGGCGAAAAATGTTTAAAAAGAAGAAATCAGTAACCAGAAAAACTTAGAAAAATGTTTCAAAAGAAGAAGTGAGTAACCAGAAAAACTTAGAAAAATGTTTAAAAAGAAGAAGTGAGTAACCAGAAAAACTTAGAAAAATGTTTAAAAAGAAGAAATCAGTAACCAGAAAAACTTAGAAAAATGTTTAAAAAGAAGAAATCAGTAACCAGAAAAACTGCGAAAAATGTTTAAAAAGAAGAAATCAGTAACCAGACAAACTGCGAAAAATGTTTAAAAAGAAGAAATCAGTAACCAGGAAAACTTAGAAAAATGTTTAAAAAGAAGAAGTGAGTAACCAGAAAAACTTAGAAAAATGTTTAAAAAGAAGAAATCAGTAACCAGAAAAACTTAGAAAAATGTTTAAAAAGAAGAAATCAGTAACCAGAAAAACTGCGAAAAATGTTTAAAAAGAAGAAATCAGTAACCAGAAAAACTTAGAAAAATGTTTAAAAAGAAGAAATCAGTAACCAGGAAAACTTAGAAAAATGTTTAAAAAGAAGAAGTGAGTAACCAGAAAAACTTAGAAAAATGTTTAAAAAGAAGAAATCAGTAACCAGAAAAACTGCGAAAAATGTTTAAAAAGAAGAAATCAGTAACCAGACAAACTGCGAAAAATGTTTAAAAAGAAGAAATCAGTAACCAGGAAAACTTAGAAAAATGTTTAAAAAGAAGAAGTGAGTAACCAGAAAAACTTAGAAAAATGTTTAAAAAGAAGAAATCAGTAACCAGAAAAACTTAGAAAAATGTTTAAAAAGAAGAAATCAGTAACCAGAAAAACTGCGAAAAATGTTTAAAAAGAAGAAATCAGTAACCAGAAAAACTTAGAAAAATGTTTAAAAAGAAGAAGTGAGTAACCAGAAAAACTTAGAAAAATGTTTAAAAAGAAGAAATCAGTAACCAGAAAAACGGCGAAAAATGTTTAAAAAGAAGAAATCAGTAACCAGACAAACTGCGAAAAATGTTTAAAAAGAAGAAATCAGTAACCAGAAAAACTTAGAAAAATGTTTAAAAAGAAGAAATCAGTAACCAGAAAAACTTAGAAAAATGTTTCAAAAGAAGAAGTGAGTAACCAGAAAAACTTAGAAAAATGTTTAAAAAGAAGAAGTGAGTAACCAGAAAAACTTAGAAAAATGTTTAAAAAGAAGAAATCAGTAACCAGAAAAACTTAGAAAAATGTTTAAAAAGAAGAAATCAGTAACCAGAAAAACTGCGAAAAATGTTTAAAAAGAAGAAATCAGTAACCAGACAAACTGCGAAAAATGTTTAAAAAGAAGAAATCAGTAACCAGGAAAACTTAGAAAAATGTTTAAAAAGAAGAAGTCAGTAACCAGAAAAACTTAGAAAAATGTTTAAAAAGAAGAAATCAGTAACCAGAAAAACTTAGAAAAATGTTTAAAAAGAAGAAATCAGTAACCAGAAAAACTGCGAAAAATGTTTAAAAAGAAGAAATCAGTAACCAGAAAAACTTAGAAAAATGTTTAAAAAGAAGAAGTGAGTAACCAGAAAAACTTAGAAAAATGTTTAAAAAGAAGAAATCAGTAACCAGAAAAACGGCGAAAAATGTTTAAAAAGAAGAAATCAGTAACCAGACAAACTGCGAAAAATGTTTAAAAAGAAGAAATCAGTAACCAGAAAAACTTAGAAAAATGTTTCAAAAGAAGAAGTGAGTAACCAGAAAAACTTAGAAAAATGTTTAAAAAGAAGAAGTGAGTAACCAGAAAAACTTAGAAAAATGTTTAAAAAGAAGAAATCAGTAACCAGAAAAACTTAGAAAAATGTTTAAAAAGAAGAAATCAGTAACCAGAAAAACTGCGAAAAATGTTTAAAAAGAAGAAATCAGTAACCAGACAAACTGCGAAAAATGTTTAAAAAGAAGAAATCAGTAACCAGGAAAACTTAGAAAAATGTTTAAAAAGAAGAAGTGAGTAACCAGAAAAACTTAGAAAAATGTTTAAAAAGAAGAAATCAGTAACCAGAAAAACTTAGAAAAATGTTTAAAAAGAAGAAATCAGTAACCAGAAAAAACTGCGAAAAATGTTTAAAAAGAAGAAATCAGTAACCAGAAAAACTTAGAAAAATGTTTAAAAAGAAGAAGTGAGTAACCAGAAAAACTTAGAAAAATGTTTAAAAAGAAGAGAATCAGTAACCAGAAAAACGGCGAAAAATGTTTAAAAAGAAGAAATCAGTAACCAGACAAACTGCGAAAAATGTTTAAAAAGAAGAAATCAGTAACCAGAAAAACTTAGAAAAATGTTTCAAAAGAAGAAGTGAGTAACCAGAAAAACTTAGAAAAATGTTTAAAAAGAAGAAGTGAGTAACCAGAAAAACTTAGAAAAATGTTTAAAAAGAAGAAATCAGTAACCAGAAAAACTTAGAAAAATGTTTAAAAAGAAGAAATCAGTAACCAGAAAAACTTAGAAAAATGTTTAAAAAGAAGAAATCAGTAACCAGAAAAACTGCGAAAAATGTTTAAAAAGAAGAAATCAGTAACCAGACAAACTGCGAAAAATGTTTAAAAAGAAGAAATCAGTAACCAGGAAAACTTAGAAAAATGTTTAAAAAGAAGAAGTGAGTAACCAGAAAAACTTAGAAAAATGTTTAAAAAGAAGAAATCAGTAACCAGAAAAACTTAGAAAAATGTTTAAAAAGAAGAAATCAGTAACCAGAAAAACTGCGAAAAATGTTTAAAAAGAAGAAATCAGTAACCAGGAAAACTTAGAAAAATGTTTAAAAAGAAGAAGTGAGTAACCAGAAAAACTTAGAAAAATGTTTAAAAAGAAGAAATCAGTAACCAGAAAAACTTAGAAAAATGTTTAAAAAGAAGAAATCAGTAACCAGAAAAACTGCGAAAAATGTTTAAAAAGAAGAAATCAGTAACCAGAAAAACTTAGAAAAATGTTTAAAAAGAAGAAGTGAGTAACCAGAAAAACTTAGAAAAATGTTTAAAAAGAAGAAATCAGTAACCAGAAAAACGGCGAAAAATGTTTAAAAAGAAGAAATCAGTAACCAGACAAACTGCGAAAAATGTTTAAAAAGAAGAAATCAGTAACCAGAAAAACTTAGAAAAATGTTTCAAAAGAAGAAGTGAGTAACCAGAAAAACTTAGAAAAATGTTTAAAAAGAAGAAGTGAGTAACCAGAAAAACTTAGAAAAATGTTTAAAAAGAAGAAATCAGTAACCAGAAAAACTTAGAAAAATGTTTAAAAAGAAGAAATCAGTAACCAGAAAAACTGCGAAAAATGTTTAAAAAGAAGAAATCAGTAACCAGGAAAACTTAGAAAAATGTTTAAAAAGAAGAAATGAGTAACCAGGAAAACTTAGAAAAATGTTTAAAAAGAAGAAATGAGTAACCAGGAAAACTTAGAAAAATGTTTAAAAAGAAGAAATCAGTAACCAGAAAAACTTAGAAAAATGTTTAAAAAGAAGAAATCAGTAACCAGAAAAACGGCGAAAAATGTTTAAAAAGAAGAAATGAGTAACCAGAAAAACTTAGAAAAATGTTTAAAAAGAAGAAATCAGTAACCAGAAAAACGGCGAAAAATGTTTAAAAAGAAGAAATCAGTAACCAGAAAAACTTAGAAAAATGTTTAAAAAGAAGAAGTGAGTAACCAGAAAAACTTAGAAAAATGTTTAAAAAGAAGAAATGAGTAACCAGAAAAACTTAGAAAAATGTTTAAAAAGAAGAAATCAGTAACCAGAAAAACTTAGAAAAATGTTTAAAAAGAAGAAATGAGTAACCAGAAAAACGGCGAAAAATGTTTAAAAAGAAGAAATCAGTAACCAGAAAAACGGCGAAAAATGTTTAAAAAGAAGAAATCAGTAACCAGACAAACTGCGAAAAATGTTTAAAAAGAAGAAATCAGTAACCAGAAAAACTTAGAAAAATGTTTAAAAAGAAGAAATCAGTACCAGGAAAACTTGGAAAAAAACACTTAGAAAAATTTTCAGCAAAGTGTGAAAAATATTCTAAGTGTCAGCGGAGGAAAATGCTGCAGCATCGGAAAGATTCGCAAACTTACACCGAACATGTGCTCCGAAGTGCCGGAGGAATTGGGTGAATTGAGCCCGGCAAATGGCCAGCTGTCGTTTTGTGCCTGCAGCCCGAAAACTTTAACTTTGTCTGTCGCGGAAGTCCGGACCGAGAAAAATCCAAACGGTTTTGACCGGACCGAGTTCCAGACCGATGCAGTCAAATTTGGAATTCAGACCCATTCAGTGCCACTTGTAGTTTTTCCGCAGTGAGGTTGGCGGGGTACCCGGAGATATATGGGAACACGATTTTTAGAACAAAATGGCGGCGCGGGACCGTTCTGAAAGGCATCCGAAAAACGGTTCCACGGGCATAGCACTTTAATGACAGGTATGAGTGCATGCCGGAGAGCTCTTGGAAGTCGAATTTTTGACACTTTGTCAATTTTTTGACAGATTTGACAAACTCTTTCTGTCTGTTCTAAGAGTCAGTCAGAGGACTTGTGCGGCGGTCTTTTGACACTATTGGAGGGCGGGCAAACCCCACGTTGACTCCGGCCGTCCCTCCACAGGCGCTCGTGTCCAAAATGAAGGCGAGAGACGCGAGTGGCCTGGTTCCCTTGGGTGTTGCCAAGAAGGCTGCGGGCTTGACCGTTGCCTGAGCACTCCCTAAAGCCTCTTGTGATGAGAGCAGACCTCGCCTGCCGCACGACCGGCTCTGGGAGTCGTTGGGCCGCTATTTGTGAATAGTCTGGTCCTCCTCTGCCACCCGGACAAGCGCGATGGCTCTGCCGCCCTGCGGTGCTCGTCACCCAGGTTTGGGGAACACGATACTCGTAACAAAAAATAAAAGGCGGCTCGGGACCTGCAGGCGAAAGGGGTTCCCGTGGTGCTAAGCACGTCGACTTCGGGTCTCGGTGCAAGCCGGAGAGCTCACGGAAGTCTAAAGTTTTCGGCACGGTGGTCGAATCTTTTCAAAGGCTTACCCGGCTCTTTCCGTCCATTCTGAGAGTAAGTCAGAGGCCGGTGCGGAGGTCTCTTGACAATCGGAGGGGGTGGTGGCCCTCCGCAGGCGCTCGTTGTCGAAAATGAAGGCGAGAGACGCGAGTGGCCTGGTTCCCCTGGGTGTTGCCAGGAAGGCTGCGGGCTGACCCTTGCCTGAGCACTCCCTAAAGCCTCTTGTGATGAGAGCAGACCTCGCGCGCCGCACGACCGGCTCTGGGAGTCGTTGGGCCGCTATCTGTGAATAGTCTGGTCCTCCTCTGCCACCCGGCCAAGTGCGATGGCTCTGCCGCCCTGCGGTGCTCGTCACGCAGGTATGGGGCACACGATGCTCGTAACAGCAAATAAAGGCGGCTCGGGACCTGCAGGCGAAAGGGGTCCCGTGGTGCTTAGCACGTCGACTTCGGGTCTCGGTGCAAGCCGGAGAGCTCACGGAAGTCTAAAGTTTTCGGCACGTGGTCGAATCTTTTGAAAGGCTTACCCGGCTCTTTCCGTCCATTCTGAGAGTCAGTCAGAGGCCGGTGCGGCGGTCTATTGACGACGGAGGCTCCCATGGGTGTTGCGATGAGGGTGGAGGGCACAGAACCTTGCCTTAGCACTCCCTAATAAAGCCTCTTGTGAAGAGAGCAGACCTCGCGCGCCGCACGACCGGCTCTGGGAGTCGTTGGGCCGCTATCTGTGAATAGTCTGGTCCTCCTCTGCCACCCGGCCAAGTGCGATGGCTCTGCCGCCCTGCGGTGCTCGTCACGCAGGTATGGGGCACACGATGCTCGTAACAGCAAATAAAGGCGGCTCGGGACCTGCAGGCGAAAGGGGTCCCGTGGTGCTTAGCACGTCGACTTCGGGTCTCGGTGCAAGCCGGAGAGCTCACGGAAGTCTAAAGTTTTCGGCACGTGGTCGAATCTTTTGAAAGGCTTACCCGGCTCTTTCCGTCCATTCTGAGAGTCAGTCAGAGGCCGGTGCGGCGGTCTATTGACGACCGGAGGCTCCCATGGGTGTTGCGATGAGGGTGGAGGGCACAGAACCTTGCCTTAGCACTCCCTAATAAAGCCTCTTGTGAAGAGAGCAGACCTCGCGCGCCGCACGACC
>NW_027310202.1:110000-120000 GCF_047496795.1 Chiloscyllium punctatum | reverse complement strand
CGTGCGGCGCGCGAGGTCTGCTCTCTTCACAAGAGGCTTTATTAGGGAGTGCTAAGGCAAGGTTCTGTGCCCTCCACCCTCATCGCAACACCCATGGGAGCCTCCGGTCGTCAATAGACCGCCGCACCGGCCTCTGACTGACTCTCAGAATGGACGGAAAGAGCCGGGTAAGCCTTTCAAAAGATTCGACCACGTGCCGAAAACTTTAGACTTCCGTGAGCTCTCCGGCTTGCACCGAGACCCGAAGTCGACGTGCTAAGCACCACGGGACCCCTTTCGCCTGCAGGTCCCGAGCCGCCTTTATTTGCTGTTACGAGCATCGTGTGCCCCATACCTGCGTGACGAGCACCGCAGGGCGGCAGAGCCATCGCACTTGGCCGGGTGGCAGAGGAGGACCAGACTATTCACAGATAGCGGCCCAACGACTCCCAGAGCCGGTCGTGCGGCGCGCGAGGTCTGCTGTCATCACAAGAGGCTTTAGGGAGTGCTCAGGCAAGGGTCAGCCCGCAGCCTTCCTGGCAACACCCAGGGGAACCAGGCCACTCGCGTCTCTCGCCTTCATTTTCGACACGAGCGCCTGCGGAGGGCCACCACCCCCTCCGATTGTCAAGAGACCTCCGCACCGGCCTCTGACTTACTCTCAGAATGGACGGAAAGAGCCGGGTAAGCCTTTGAAAAGATTCGACCACGTGCCGAAAACTTTAGACTTCCGTGAGCTCTCCGGCTTGCACCGAGACCCGAAGTCGACGTGCTTAGCACCACGGGACCCCTTTCGCCTGCAGGTCCCGAGCCGCCTTTTATTTTTGTTACGAGTATCGTGTTCCCCAAACCTGGGTGACGAGCACCGCAGGGCGGCAGAGCCATCGCGCTTGTCCGGGTGGCAGAGGAGGACCAGACTATTCACAAATAGCGGCCCAACGACTCCCAGAGCCGGTCGTGCGGCAGGCGAGGTCTGCTCTCATCACAAGAGGCTTTAGGGAGTGCTCAGGCAACGGTCAGCCCGCAGCCTTCTTGGCAACACCCAAGGGAACCAGGCCACTCGCGTCTCTCGCCTTCATTTTGGACACGAGCGCCTGTGGAGGGACGGCCGGAGTCAACGTGGGGTTTGCCCGCCCTCCAATAGTGTCAAAAGACCGCCGCACAAGTCTCTGACTGACTCTTAGAACAGACAGAAAGAGTTTGTCAAATCTGTCAAAAAATTGACAAAGTGTCAAAAATTCGACTTCCAAGAGCTCTCCGGCATGCACTCATACCTGTCATTAAAGTGCTATGCCCGTGGAACCGTTTTTCGGATGCCTTTCAGAACGGTCCCGCGCCGCCATTTTGTTCTAAAAATCGTGTTCCCATATATCTCCGGGTACCCCGCCAACCTCACTGCGGAAAAACTACAAGTGGCACTGAATGGGTCTGAATTCCAAATTTGACTGCATCGGTCTGGAACTCGGTCCGGTCAAAACCGTTTGGATTTTTCTCGGTCCGGACTTCCGCGACAGACAAAGTTAAAGTTTTCGGGCTGCAGGCACAAAACGACAGCTGGCCATTTGCCGGGCTCAATTCACCCAATTCCTCCGGCACTTCGGAGCACATGTTCGGTGTAAGTTTGCGAATCTTTCCCGATGCTGCAGCATTTTCCTCCGCTGACACTTAGAATATTTTTCACACTTTGCTGAAAATTTTTCTAAGTGTTTTTTTCCAAGTTTTCCTGGTTACTGATTTCTTCTTTTTAAACATTTTTCTAAGTTTTTCTGGTTACTGATTTCTTCTTTTTAAACATTTTTCGCAGTTTGTCTGGTTACTGATTTCTTCTTTTTAAACATTTTTCGCCGTTTTTCTGGTTACTGATTTCTTCTTTTTAAACATTTTTCGCCGTTTTTCTGGTTACTGATTTCTTCTTTTTAAACATTTTTCTAAGTTTTTCTGGTTACTCATTTCTTCTTTTTAAACATTTTTCTAAGTTTTTCTGGTTACTGATTTCTTCTTTTTAAACATTTTTCTAAGTTTTTCTGGTTACTCATTTCTTCTTTTTAAACATTTTTCTAAGTTTTTCTGGTTACTCACTTCTTCTTTTTAAACATTTTTCTAAGTTTTTCTGGTTACTGATTTCTTCTTTTTAAACATTTTTCGCCGTTTTTCTGGTTACTGATTTCTTCTTTTTAAACATTTTTCTAAGTTTTTCTGGTTACTCATTTCTTCTTTTTAAACATTTTTCGCCGTTTTTCTGGTTACTGATTTCTTCTTTTTAAACATTTTTCTAAGTTTTTCTGGTTACTGATTTCTTCTTTTTAAACATTTTTCTAAGTTTTCCTGGTTACTCATTTCTTCTTTTTAAACATTTTTCTAAGTTTTCCTGGTTACTCATTTCTTCTTTTTAAACATTTTTCTAAGTTTTCCTGGTTACTGATTTCTTCTTTTTAAACATTTTTCGCAGTTTTTCTGGTTACTGATTTCTTCTTTTTAAACATTTTTCTAAGTTTTTCTGGTTACTGATTTCTTCTTTTTAAACATTTTTCTAAGTTTTTCTGGTTACTCACTTCTTCTTTTTAAACATTTTTCTAAGTTTTTCTGGTTACTCACTTCTTCTTTTGAAACATTTTTCTAAGTTTTTCTGGTTACTGATTTCTTCTTTTTAAACATTTTTCTAAGTTTTTCTGGTTACTGATTTCTTCTTTTTAAACATTTTTCGCAGTTTGTCTGGTTACTGATTTCTTCTTTTTAAACATTTTTCGCCGTTTTTCTGGTTACTGATTTCTTCTTTTTAAACATTTTTCTAAGTTTTTCTGGTTACTCACTTCTTCTTTTTAAACATTTTTCTAAGTTTTTCTGGTTACTGATTTCTTCTTTTTAAACATTTTTCGCAGTTTTTCTGGTTACTGATTTCTTCTTTTTAAACATTTTTCTAAGTTTTCCTGGTTACTGATTTCTTCTTTTTAAACATTTTTCGCAGTTTTTCTGGTTACTGATTTCTTCTTTTTAAACATTTTTCTAAGTTTTTCTGGTTACTCACTTCTTCTTTTTAAACATTTTTCTAAGTTTTCCTGGTTACTGATTTCTTCTTTTTAAACATTTTTCGCAGTTTGTCTGGTTACTGATTTCTTCTTTTTAAACATTTTTCGCAGTTTTTCTGGTTACTGATTTCTTCTTTTTAAACATTTTTCTAAGTTTTTCTGGTTACTCACTTCTTCTTTTATAACATTTTTCTAAGTTTTCCTGGTTACTGATTTCTTCTTTTTAAACATTTTTCTAAGTTTTCCTGGTTACTGATTTCTTCTTTTTAAACATTTTTCTAAGTTTTCCTGGTTACTGATTTCTTCTTTTTAAACATTTTTCTAAGTTTTTCTGGTTACTCATTTCTTCTTTTTAAACATTTTTCGCAGTTTTTCTGGTTACTGATTTCTTCTTTTTAAACATTTTCCTAAGTTTTCCTGGTTACTGATTTCTTCTTTTTAAACATTTTTCTAAGTTTTCCTGGTTACTCATTTCTTCTTTTTGATCATTTTTCTAAGTTTTCCTGGTTACTGATTTCTTCGTTTTGAACATTTTTCTAAGTTTTCCTGGTTACTCACTTCTTCTTTTCAAACATTTTTCATCGTTTTTCTGTTTACTCATTTAGCACTTTCAGGCACTTTCCGATCATTTCCTCGTTCCCGATTTCACCCTTTAAAACGCTTTCGGGCATTTCCCTAAGTTTTGCGGTTCACTCGTTTGGGACTCACTGACACCTTCTCTAGCTTCCCTGCTCACTTTTTTCGTACTGTTGAGAAAATTCGAACCCTTTCCTTAACTATGCCGGTTACTGACTTCACCGCTTCAGACCCTTGTCCCCGTAATGAAAGATACCATTTCCCACCGTGGGAAATGCACGAAAATCGGACTGAACACGGGGGAGGCTCCCCCCTCGAAGGCGAGACCGTCGGCAGAACCGCCGGGTCAAACCCGGCTGAGCTACCCGGCTTACAAGTCTCAAAGTCGGTATGAGCAGTCACGTCCACCCCCATTCCCTTTTGGACCACTTCCCACGGTTCCAAATGCATGAAAATCGGCCTGTACACGGGGGAGGCACCCGCCTCGAAGACGAGACCGTCGGCAGAACCGCCGGGTCAAACCCGGCTGAGCTACCCGGCTCGGAAGCGCCAAAGTCGGGTTGAGCAGTCACATTCACTCCCATCCCCTTTTGGGCAACTTCCCACGGTTGGAAATGCATGGAAATCGGACTGAACACGGGGGAGGCTCCCCCCTCGAAGGCGAGACCGTCGGCAGAACCGCCGGATCAAACCCGGCTGAGCTACCCGGCTTACAAGTCTCAAAGTCGGTATGAGCAGACACGTCCACCCCCATTCCCTTTTGGACCACTTCCCACGGTTCGAAATGCATGAAAATCGGCCTGTATACGGGGGAGGCACCCGCCTCGAAGACGAGACCGTCGGCAGAACCGCCGGGTCAAACCCGGCTGAGCTACCCGGCTCGGAAGCGCCAAAGTCGGGTTGAGCAGTCACATTCACTCCCATCCCCTTTTGGGCAACTTCCCACGGTTGGAAATGCATGGAAATCGGACTGAACACGGGGGAGGCTCCCCCCTCGAAGGCGAGACCGTCGGCAGAACCGCCGGATCAAACCCGGCTGAGCTACCCGGCTTACAAGTCTCAAAGTCGGTATGAGCAGACACGTCCACCCCCATTCCCTTTTGGACCACTTCCCACGGTTCGAAATGCATGAAAATCGGCCTGTATACGGGGGAGGCACCCGCCTCGAAGACGAGACCGTCGGCAGAACCGCCGGGTCAAACCCGGCCGGGCTACCCGGGTTAGAAGCCCTAGAGTCGGGTTGAGCAGTCACAATCACTCCCATCCCCTTTTGAACCTGTTCCCACCGTTGGAAATGCACGAAAATCGGCCTGTACACGGGGGAGGCTCCCCCCTCGAAGGCGAGACCGTCGGCAGAACCGCCGGGTCAAACCCGGCTGAGCTACCCGGCTTACAAGTCTCGAAGTCGGGTTGAGCAGTCACATTCACTCCCATCGACTTTTGGGCAACTTCCCACCGTTGCAAATGCATGAAAATCGGCCTGTACACGGGGGAGGCACCCGCCTCGAAGTCGAGACCGTCGGCAGAACCGCCGGGTCCAACCCGGCTGAGCTACCCGGCTTACAAGTCTCAAAGCCGGGTTGGGCAGTCACGTTCACCCCCATTCCCTTTTGGATCACTTCCCACGGTTCGAAATGCACGAAAACCGGCCTGTACACGGGGGAGGGTCCGCCCTCGAAGGCGAGACCGTCGGCAGAACCGCCGGGTCAAACCTGGCTGAGCTACCCGGCTTACAAGTCTCAAAGTCGGGTTGAGCAGTCACGTTCACTCCCATCGACTTTTAGACCACTTCCCACGGTTCGAAATGCACGAAAATCGGCCTGTACACGGGGGAGGCACCCGCCTCGAAGACGAGACCGTCGGCAGAACCGCCGGGTCAAACCCGGCCGAGCTACCCGGCTTAAAAGTCTCAAAGTCGGTATGAGCAGTCACATTCACCCCCATTCCCTTTTGGACCACTTCCCACGGTTGGAAATGCATGAAAATCGGCCTGGACACGGGGGAGGCTCCCCCCTCGATGACGAGACCGTCGGCAGAACCGCCGGAACAAACCCGGCTGAGCTACCCGGCTTACAAGTCTCAAAGTCGGTATGAGCAGACACGTCCACCCCCATTCCCTTTTGGACCACTTCCCACCGTTGGAAATGCACGAAAATCGGCCTGTACACGGGGGAGGCACCGGCCTCGAAGACGAGACCGTCGGCAGAACCGCCGGGTCAAACCCGGCTGAGCTACCCGGCTTACAAGTCTCAAAGTCGGGTTGAGCAGTCACATTCACTCCCATCGACTTTTGGGCAACTTCCCACGGTTCGAAATGCACAAGATTCGGCCTGAACACGGGGGACGCTCCCCCCTCGAAGGCGAGACCGTCGGCAGACCCGCCGGGTCAAACCCGGCTGAGCTACCCGGCTCGGAAGCGCCAAAGTCGGTATGAGCAGTCACGTTCACTCCCATCCCCTTTTGGACCGCTTCCCACGGTACGAAATGCATGAAAATCGGCCTGTACACGGGGGAGGCACCCGCCTCGAAGACGAGACCGTCGGCAGAACCGCCGGGTCAAACCCGGCTGAGCTACCCGGCTTACAAGTCTCAAAGTCGGGTTGAGCAGTCACATTCACTCCCATCGACTTTTGGGCAACTTCCCACGGTTCGAAATGCACAAAATTCGGCCTGAACACGGGGGACGCTCCCCCCTCGAAGGCGAGACCGTCGGCAGAACCGCCGGGTCAAACCCGGCTGAGCTACCCGGCTTAAAAGTCTCAAAGTCGGTATGAGCAGTCACATTCACCCCCATTCCCTTTTGGACCACTTCCCACGGTTGGAAATGCATGAAAATCGGCCTGGACACGGGGGAGGCTCCCCCCTCGATGACGAGACCGTCGGCAGAACCGCCGGAACAAACCCGGCTGAGCTACCCGGCTTACAAGTCTCAAAGTCGGTATGAGCAGACACGTCCACCCCCATTCCCTTTTGGACCACTTCCCACCGTTGGAAATGCACGAAAATCGGCCTGTACACGGGGGAGGCACCGGCCTCGAAGACGAGACCGTCGGCAGAACCGCCGGATCAAACCCGGCCGAGCTACCCGGGTTAGAAGCCTCAGAGTCGGGTTGAGCAGTCACGTCCACCCCCATTCCCTTTTGGACCACTTCCCACGGTTCGAAATGCACGAAAATCGGCCTGTACACGGGGGAGGGAGCCGCCTCGAAGACGAGACCGTCGGCAGAACCGCCGGTTCAAACCCGGCTGAGCTACCAGGCTCGGAAGCGCCAAAGTCGGGTTGAGCAGTCACATTCACTCCCATCCCCTTTTGGGCAACTTCCCACCGTTGCAAATGCATGAAAATCGGCCTGTACACGGGGGAGGGAGCCGCCTCGAAGACGAGACCGTCGGCAGAACCGCCGGATCAAACCCGGCTGAGCTACCAGGCTCGGAAGCGCCAAAGTCGGTATGAGCAGTCACATTCACTCCCATCCCCTTTTGGGCCACTTCCCACGGTTCGAAATGCACGAAAATCGGACTGAACACGGGGGAGGCTCCCCCCTCCAAAACGAGACCATCGGCAGAATCGACGGGTCAAACCCGGCCGAGCTACCCGGGTTAGAAGCCTCAAAGTCGGGTTGAGCAGTCACGTCCACCCCCATCCCCTTTTGGACCACTTCCCACGGTTCGAAATGCACGAAAATCGGCCTGTACACGGGGGAGGCACCCGCCTCGAAGACGAGACCGTCGGCAGACCCGCCGGATCAAACCCGGCCGAGCTACACGGCTTACAAGTCTCAATGTCGGTATGAGCAGTCACGTCCACCCCTATTCCCTTTTGGACCACTTCCCACGGTACGAAATGCATGAAAATCGGCCTGTACACGGGGGAGGCACCCGCCTCGAAGACGAGACCGTCGGCAGAACCGCCGGGTCAAACCCGGCCGAGCTACCCGGCTCGGAAGCGCCAAAGTCGGGTTGAGCAGTCACATTCACTCCCATCGACTTTTGGGCAACTTCCCACGGTTCGAAATGCACAAAATTCGGCCTGAACACGGGGGACGCTCCCCCCTCGAAGGCGAGACCGTCGGCAGAACCGCCGGGTCAAACCCGGCTGAGCTACCCGGGTCGGAAGCGCCAAGGTCGGTATGAGCAGTCACATTCACTCCCATCCCCTTTTGGACCGCTTCCCACGGTTTGAAATGCACGAAAATCGGCCTGTACACGGGGGAGGCTCCGCCCTCGAAGGCGAGACCGACGGCAGAACCGCCGGGTCAAACCCGGCCGGGCTACCCGGGTTAGAAGCCTCAGAGTCGGGTTGAGCAGTCACATTCACCCCCATCCCCTTTTGAACCTCTTCCCACCGTTGGAAATGCACGAAAATCGGCCTGTACACGGGGGAGGCGCCCCTCTCGAAGGCGAGACCGACGGCAGAACCGCCGGGTCAAACCCGGCCGAGCTACCCGGGTTAGAAGCCTCAGAGTCGGGTTGAGCAGTCACATTCACCCCCATCCCCTTATGAACCTCTTCCCACCGTTGGAAATGCACGAAAATCGGCCTGTACACGGGGGAGGCCCCCCTCTCGAAGACGAGACCGTCGGCAGACCCGCCGGATCAAACCCGGCCGAGCTACACGGCTTACAAGTCTCGATGTCGGTATGAGCAGTCACGTCCACCCCCATTCCCTTTTGGACCACTTCCCACGGTACGAAATGCATGAAAATCGGCCTGTACACGGGGGAGGCACCCGCCTCGAAGACGAGACCGTCGGCAGAACCGCCGGGTCAAACCCGGCTGAGCTACCCGGCTCGGAAGCGCCAAAGTCGGGTTGAGCAGTCACATTCACTCCCATCCCCTTTTGGGCCACTTCCCACGGTTCGAAATGCATGAAAATCGGCCTGTACACGGGGGACGCTCCCCCCTCGAAGGCGAGGCCGTCGGCAGAACCGCCGGGTCAAACCCGGCTGAGCTACCCGGGTTAGATGCCTCAAAGTCGGGTTGAGCAGTCACATTCACCCCCATCCCCTTTCGGCCCCCTTCCCACGGTTGGAAATGCATGAAAATCGGCCTGTACACGGTGGGCGCTCCCCCCTCGAAGGTGAGACCTTCGGCAGAACCGCCGGGTCAAATCCTGCCGAGCTACCCGCGTTAGAGGTCTCAATGTCGGCTTCAGCAGTCACATTCAATCCCATTCCCGTTTGGACCTCTTCCCGCCGATGGAAATGCACAAAATTCGGCCTGAACACGCGGGACGCTCCCCCCTCGAAGGCGAGACCGTCGCCAGAACCGCCGGGTCAAATCCGGCCGAGCTACCCGCGTTAGAGGTCTCAATGTCGGCTTCAGCAGTCACATTCAATCCCATTCCCTTTTGGAACACTTCCCGCCGTTAACAATGCACGATATTCGGCCTGAACACGCGGGACGCTCCCCCCTCGAAGGTGAGACCTTCGGCAGAACCGCCGGGTCAAATCCTGCCGAGCTACCCGCGTTAGAGGTCTCAATGTCGGCTTCAGCAGTCACATTCAATCCCATTCCCGTTTGGACCTCTTCCCGCCGATGGAAATGCACAAAATTCGGCCTGAACACGCGGGGCGCTCCCCCCTCGAAGGCGAGACCGTCGCCAGAACCGCCGGGTCAAATCCGGCTGAGCTACCCGCGTTACAGGTCTCAAAGTCGGCTTCAGCAGTCACATTCAATCCCATTCCCTTTTGGAACACTTCCCGCCGTTAACAATGCACGATATTCGGACTGAACACGGGGGCCGGTCCGCCCTCGAAGTCAACACCGTCCGCAGAACCGCCGGGGCAAATCCGGCTGAGCTACCCCGCCCCCGAACACTCAAAGTCCCTCTGAAGCCTTGCATTCGCCTCCTTGGAAAATTGACGTCAAACATTACCAAAATCGGGGGCACGAGCACTAAAGCTAAGTCTCACCCTTTCCCTATCCCTAACCAGGAACCGAACGCCCACCCTCAGCCTCACACCAACGCCGGTGCCACTCCAGACAGACACACCCTTCAAAACCACACCCATCCGGCCATGCAACTCAAAAAGGGTCCAAATTCAGAAACACCCCCTTCAAAAGGCACTCCATCCTCGGCCACACCACCGGGACATGCTCCCCTCGGCGATAATTAAGCCCCCACCACTATTTGAAGCCAACCGCAGCCGCAACTCGAACGGAGAAATCAGTAACCAATTCAAAAATGCGCTTGGTTACTGATTTCTACTGAGACGAAAAAATTCTAAGTGTCGGTGGTTACTGATTTATACCAACCCGAAAATATTCTAAGTGTCGGTGGTTACTGATTTATACCAACCCGAAAAAATTCTAAGTGTCAGTGGTTACTGATTTATACCAACTCGAAAAAATTCTAAGTGTCAGTGGTTACTGATTTATACCAACTCGAAAATATTCTAAGTGTCGGTGGTTACTGA
>NW_027310202.1:85000-95000 GCF_047496795.1 Chiloscyllium punctatum | reverse complement strand
ACCTGCGTGACGAGCACCGCAGGGCGGCAGAGCCATCGCACTTGGCCGGGTGGCAGAGGAGGACCAGACTATTCACAGATAGCGGCCCAACGACTCCCAGAGCCGGTCGTGCGGCGCGCGAGGTCTGCTGTCATCACAAGAGGCTTTAGGGAGTGCTCAGGCAAGGGTCAGCCCGCAGCCTTCCTGGCAACACCCAGGGGAACCAGGCCACTCGCGTCTCTCGCCTTCATTTTCGACACGAGCGCCTGCGGAGGGCCACCACCCCCTCCGATTGTCAAGAGACCTCCGCACCGGCCTCTGACTTACTCTCAGAATGGACGGAAAGAGCCGGGTAAGCCTTTGAAAAGATTCGACCACGTGCCGAAAACTTTAGACTTCCGTGAGCTCTCCGGCTTGCACCGAGACCCGAAGTCGACGTGCTTAGCACCACGGGACCCCTTTCGCCTGCAGGTCCCGAGCCGCCTTTTATTTTTGTTACGAGTATCGTGTTCCCCAAACCTGGGTGACGAGCACCGCAGGGCGGCAGAGCCATCGCGCTTGTCCGGGTGGCAGAGGAGGACCAGACTATTCACAAATAGCGGCCCAACGACTCCCAGAGCCGGTCGTGCGGCAGGCGAGGTCTGCTCTCATCACAAGAGGCTTTAGGGAGTGCTCAGGCAACGGTCAGCCCGCAGCCTTCTTGGCAACACCCAAGGGAACCAGGCCACTCGCGTCTCTCGCCTTCATTTTGGACACGAGCGCCTGTGGAGGGACGGCCGGAGTCAACGTGGGGTTTGCCCGCCCTCCAATAGTGTCAAAAGACCGCCGCACAAGTCTCTGACTGACTCTTAGAACAGACAGAAAGAGTTTGTCAAATCTGTCAAAAAATTGACAAAGTGTCAAAAATTCGACTTCCAAGAGCTCTCCGGCATGCACTCATACCTGTCATTAAAGTGCTATGCCCGTGGAACCGTTTTTCGGATGCCTTTCAGAACGGTCCCGCGCCGCCATTTTGTTCTAAAAATCGTGTTCCCATATATCTCCGGGTACCCCGCCAACCTCACTGCGGAAAAACTACAAGTGGCACTGAATGGGTCTGAATTCCAAATTTGACTGCATCGGTCTGGAACTCGGTCCGGTCAAAACCGTTTGGATTTTTCTCGGTCCGGACTTCCGCGACAGACAAAGTTAAAGTTTTCGGGCTGCAGGCACAAAACGACAGCTGGCCATTTGCCGGGCTCAATTCACCCAATTCCTCCGGCACTTCGGAGCACATGTTCGGTGTAAGTTTGCGAATCTTTCCCGATGCTGCAGCATTTTCCTCCGCTGACACTTAGAATATTTTTCACACTTTGCTGAAAATTTTTCTAAGTGTTTTTTTCCAAGTTTTCCTGGTTACTGATTTCTTCTTTTTAAACATTTTTCTAAGTTTTTCTGGTTACTGATTTCTTCTTTTTAAACATTTTTCGCAGTTTGTCTGGTTACTGATTTCTTCTTTTTAAACATTTTTCGCCGTTTTTCTGGTTACTGATTTCTTCTTTTTAAACATTTTTCGCCGTTTTTCTGGTTACTGATTTCTTCTTTTTAAACATTTTTCTAAGTTTTTCTGGTTACTCATTTCTTCTTTTTAAACATTTTTCTAAGTTTTTCTGGTTACTGATTTCTTCTTTTTAAACATTTTTCTAAGTTTTTCTGGTTACTCATTTCTTCTTTTTAAACATTTTTCTAAGTTTTTCTGGTTACTCACTTCTTCTTTTTAAACATTTTTCTAAGTTTTTCTGGTTACTGATTTCTTCTTTTTAAACATTTTTCGCCGTTTTTCTGGTTACTGATTTCTTCTTTTTAAACATTTTTCTAAGTTTTTCTGGTTACTCATTTCTTCTTTTTAAACATTTTTCGCCGTTTTTCTGGTTACTGATTTCTTCTTTTTAAACATTTTTCTAAGTTTTTCTGGTTACTGATTTCTTCTTTTTAAACATTTTTCTAAGTTTTCCTGGTTACTCATTTCTTCTTTTTAAACATTTTTCTAAGTTTTCCTGGTTACTCATTTCTTCTTTTTAAACATTTTTCTAAGTTTTCCTGGTTACTGATTTCTTCTTTTTAAACATTTTTCGCAGTTTTTCTGGTTACTGATTTCTTCTTTTTAAACATTTTTCTAAGTTTTTCTGGTTACTGATTTCTTCTTTTTAAACATTTTTCTAAGTTTTTCTGGTTACTCACTTCTTCTTTTTAAACATTTTTCTAAGTTTTTCTGGTTACTCACTTCTTCTTTTGAAACATTTTTCTAAGTTTTTCTGGTTACTGATTTCTTCTTTTTAAACATTTTTCTAAGTTTTTCTGGTTACTGATTTCTTCTTTTTAAACATTTTTCGCAGTTTGTCTGGTTACTGATTTCTTCTTTTTAAACATTTTTCGCCGTTTTTCTGGTTACTGATTTCTTCTTTTTAAACATTTTTCTAAGTTTTTCTGGTTACTCACTTCTTCTTTTTAAACATTTTTCTAAGTTTTTCTGGTTACTGATTTCTTCTTTTTAAACATTTTTCGCAGTTTTTCTGGTTACTGATTTCTTCTTTTTAAACATTTTTCTAAGTTTTCCTGGTTACTGATTTCTTCTTTTTAAACATTTTTCGCAGTTTTTCTGGTTACTGATTTCTTCTTTTTAAACATTTTTCTAAGTTTTTCTGGTTACTCACTTCTTCTTTTTAAACATTTTTCTAAGTTTTCCTGGTTACTGATTTCTTCTTTTTAAACATTTTTCGCAGTTTGTCTGGTTACTGATTTCTTCTTTTTAAACATTTTTCGCAGTTTTTCTGGTTACTGATTTCTTCTTTTTAAACATTTTTCTAAGTTTTTCTGGTTACTCACTTCTTCTTTTATAACATTTTTCTAAGTTTTCCTGGTTACTGATTTCTTCTTTTTAAACATTTTTCTAAGTTTTCCTGGTTACTGATTTCTTCTTTTTAAACATTTTTCTAAGTTTTCCTGGTTACTGATTTCTTCTTTTTAAACATTTTTCTAAGTTTTTCTGGTTACTCATTTCTTCTTTTTAAACATTTTTCGCAGTTTTTCTGGTTACTGATTTCTTCTTTTTAAACATTTTCCTAAGTTTTCCTGGTTACTGACTTCTTCTTTTTAAACATTTTTCTAAGTTTTCCTGGTTACTCATTTCTTCTTTTTGATCATTTTTCTAAGTTTTCCTGGTTACTGATTTCTTCGTTTTGAACATTTTTCTAAGTTTTCCTGGTTACTCACTTCTTCTTTTCAAACATTTTTCATCGTTTTTCTGTTTACTCATTTAGCACTTTCAGGCACTTTCCGATCATTTCCTCGTTCCCGATTTCACCCTTTAAAACGCTTTCGGGCATTTCCCTAAGTTTTGCGGTTCACTCGTTTGGGACTCACTGACACCTTCTCTAGCTTCCCTGCTCACTTTTTTCGTACTGTTGAGAAAATTCGAACCCTTTCCTTAACTATGCCGGTTACTGACTTCACCGCTTCAGACCCTTGTCCCCGTAATGAAAGATACCATTTCCCACCGTGGGAAATGCACGAAAATCGGACTGAACACGGGGGAGGCTCCCCCCTCGAAGGCGAGACCGTCGGCAGAACCGCCGGGTCAAACCCGGCTGAGCTACCCGGCTTACAAGTCTCAAAGTCGGTATGAGCAGTCACGTCCACCCCCATTCCCTTTTGGACCACTTCCCACGGTTCCAAATGCATGAAAATCGGCCTGTACACGGGGGAGGCACCCGCCTCGAAGACGAGACCGTCGGCAGAACCGCCGGGTCAAACCCGGCTGAGCTACCCGGCTCGGAAGCGCCAAAGTCGGGTTGAGCAGTCACATTCACTCCCATCCCCTTTTGGGCAACTTCCCACGGTTGGAAATGCATGGAAATCGGACTGAACACGGGGGAGGCTCCCCCCTCGAAGGCGAGACCGTCGGCAGAACCGCCGTATCAAACCCGGCTGAGCTACCCGGCTTACAAGTCTCAAAGTCGGTATGAGCAGACACGTCCACCCCCATTCCCTTTTGGACCACTTCCCACGGTTCGAAATGCATGAAAATCGGCCTGTATACGGGGGAGGCACCCGCCTCGAAGACGAGACCGTCGGCAGAACCGCCGGGTCAAACCCGGCTGAGCTACCCGGCTCGGAAGCGCCAAAGTCGGGTTGAGCAGTCACATTCACTCCCATCCCCTTTTGGGCAACTTCCCACGGTTGGAAATGCATGGAAATCGGACTGAACACGGGGGAGGCTCCCCCCTCGAAGGCGAGACCGTCGGCAGAACCGCCGGATCAAACCCGGCTGAGCTACCCGGCTTACAAGTCTCAAAGTCGGTATGAGCAGACACGTCCACCCCCATTCCCTTTTGGACCACTTCCCACGGTTCGAAATGCATGAAAATCGGCCTGTATACGGGGGAGGCACCCGCCTCGAAGACGAGACCGTCGGCAGAACCGCCGGGTCAAACCCGGCCGGGCTACCCGGGTTAGAAGCCCTAGAGTCGGGTTGAGCAGTCACAATCACTCCCATCCCCTTTTGAACCTGTTCCCACCGTTGGAAATGCACGAAAATCGGCCTGTACACGGGGGAGGCTCCCCCCTCGAAGGCGAGACCGTCGGCAGAACCGCCGGGTCAAACCCGGCTGAGCTACCCGGCTTACAAGTCTCGAAGTCGGGTTGAGCAGTCACATTCACTCCCATCGACTTTTGGGCAACTTCCCACCGTTGCAAATGCATGAAAATCGGCCTGTACACGGGGGAGGCACCCGCCTCGAAGTCGAGACCGTCGGCAGAACCGCCGGGTCCAACCCGGCTGAGCTACCCGGCTTACAAGTCTCAAAGCCGGGTTGGGCAGTCACGTTCACCCCCATTCCCTTTTGGATCACTTCCCACGGTTCGAAATGCACGAAAACCGGCCTGTACACGGGGGAGGGTCCGCCCTCGAAGGCGAGACCGTCGGCAGAACCGCCGGGTCAAACCTGGCTGAGCTACCCGGCTTACAAGTCTCAAAGTCGGGTTGAGCAGTCACGTTCACTCCCATCGACTTTTAGACCACTTCCCACGGTTCGAAATGCACGAAAATCGGCCTGTACACGGGGGAGGCACCCGCCTCGAAGACGAGACCGTCGGCAGAACCGCCGGGTCAAACCCGGCCGAGCTACCCGGCTTAAAAGTCTCAAAGTCGGTATGAGCAGTCACATTCACCCCCATTCCCTTTTGGACCACTTCCCACGGTTGGAAATGCATGAAAATCGGCCTGGACACGGGGGAGGCTCCCCCCTCGATGACGAGACCGTCGGCAGAACCGCCGGAACAAACCCGGCTGAGCTACCCGGCTTACAAGTCTCAAAGTCGGTATGAGCAGACACGTCCACCCCCATTCCCTTTTGGACCACTTCCCACCGTTGGAAATGCACGAAAATCGGCCTGTACACGGGGGAGGCACCGGCCTCGAAGACGAGACCGTCGGCAGAACCGCCGGGTCAAACCCGGCTGAGCTACCCGGCTTACAAGTCTCAAAGTCGGGTTGAGCAGTCACATTCACTCCCATCGACTTTTGGGCAACTTCCCACGGTTCGAAATGCACAAGATTCGGCCTGAACACGGGGGACGCTCCCCCCTCGAAGGCGAGACCGTCGGCAGACCCGCCGGGTCAAACCCGGCTGAGCTACCCGGCTCGGAAGCGCCAAAGTCGGTATGAGCAGTCACGTTCACTCCCATCCCCTTTTGGACCGCTTCCCACGGTACGAAATGCATGAAAATCGGCCTGTACACGGGGGAGGCACCCGCCTCGAAGACGAGACCGTCGGCAGAACCGCCGGGTCAAACCCGGCTGAGCTACCCGGCTTACAAGTCTCAAAGTCGGGTTGAGCAGTCACATTCACTCCCATCGACTTTTGGGCAACTTCCCACGGTTCGAAATGCACAAAATTCGGCCTGAACACGGGGGACGCTCCCCCCTCGAAGGCGAGACCGTCGGCAGAACCGCCGGGTCAAACCCGGCTGAGCTACCCGGCTTAAAAGTCTCAAAGTCGGTATGAGCAGTCACATTCACCCCCATTCCCTTTTGGACCACTTCCCACGGTTGGAAATGCATGAAAATCGGCCTGGACACGGGGGAGGCTCCCCCCTCGATGACGAGACCGTCGGCAGAACCGCCGGAACAAACCCGGCTGAGCTACCCGGCTTACAAGTCTCAAAGTCGGTATGAGCAGACACGTCCACCCCCATTCCCTTTTGGACCACTTCCCACCGTTGGAAATGCACGAAAATCGGCCTGTACACGGGGGAGGCACCGGCCTCGAAGACGAGACCGTCGGCAGAACCGCCGGATCAAACCCGGCCGAGCTACCCGGGTTAGAAGCCTCAGAGTCGGGTTGAGCAGTCACGTCCACCCCCATTCCCTTTTGGACCACTTCCCACGGTTCGAAATGCACGAAAATCGGCCTGTACACGGGGGAGGGAGCCGCCTCGAAGACGAGACCGTCGGCAGAACCGCCGGTTCAAACCCGGCTGAGCTACCAGGCTCGGAAGCGCCAAAGTCGGGTTGAGCAGTCACATTCACTCCCATCCCCTTTTGGGCAACTTCCCACCGTTGCAAATGCATGAAAATCGGCCTGTACACGGGGGAGGGAGCCGCCTCGAAGACGAGACCGTCGGCAGAACCGCCGGATCAAACCCGGCTGAGCTACCAGGCTCGGAAGCGCCAAAGTCGGTATGAGCAGTCACATTCACTCCCATCCCCTTTTGGGCCACTTCCCACGGTTCGAAATGCACGAAAATCGGACTGAACACGGGGGAGGCTCCCCCCTCCAAAACGAGACCATCGGCAGAATCGACGGGTCAAACCCGGCCGAGCTACCCGGGTTAGAAGCCTCAAAGTCGGGTTGAGCAGTCACGTCCACCCCCATCCCCTTTTGGACCACTTCCCACGGTTCGAAATGCACGAAAATCGGCCTGTACACGGGGGAGGCACCCGCCTCGAAGACGAGACCGTCGGCAGACCCGCCGGATCAAACCCGGCCGAGCTACACGGCTTACAAGTCTCAATGTCGGTATGAGCAGTCACGTCCACCCCTATTCCCTTTTGGACCACTTCCCACGGTACGAAATGCATGAAAATCGGCCTGTACACGGGGGAGGCACCCGCCTCGAAGACGAGACCGTCGGCAGAACCGCCGGGTCAAACCCGGCTGAGCTACCCGGCTCGGAAGCGCCAAAGTCGGGTTGAGCAGTCACATTCACTCCCATCGACTTTTGGGCAACTTCCCACGGTTCGAAATGCACAAAATTCGGCCTGAACACGGGGGACGCTCCCCCCTCGAAGGCGAGACCGTCGGCAGAACCGCCGGGTCAAACCCGGCTGAGCTACCCGGGTCGGAAGCGCCAAGGTCGGTATGAGCAGTCACATTCACTCCCATCCCCTTTTGGACCGCTTCCCACGGTTTGAAATGCACGAAAATCGGCCTGTACACGGGGGAGGCTCCGCCCTCGAAGGCGAGACCGACGGCAGAACCGCCGGGTCAAACCCGGCCGGGCTACCCGGGTTAGAAGCCTCAGAGTCGGGTTGAGCAGTCACATTCACCCCCATCCCCTTTTGAACCTCTTCCCACCGTTGGAAATGCACGAAAATCGGCCTGTACACGGGGGAGGCGCCCCTCTCGAAGGCGAGACCGACGGCAGAACCGCCGGGTCAAACCCGGCCGAGCTACCCGGGTTAGAAGCCTCAGAGTCGGGTTGAGCAGTCACATTCACCCCCATCCCCTTATGAACCTCTTCCCACCGTTGGAAATGCACGAAAATCGGCCTGTACACGGGGGAGGCCCCCCTCTCGAAGACGAGACCGTCGGCAGACCCGCCGGATCAAACCCGGCCGAGCTACACGGCTTACAAGTCTCGATGTCGGTATGAGCAGTCACGTCCACCCCCATTCCCTTTTGGACCACTTCCCACGGTACGAAATGCATGAAAATCGGCCTGTACACGGGGGAGGCACCCGCCTCGAAGACGAGACCGTCGGCAGAACCGCCGGGTCAAACCCGGCTGAGCTACCCGGCTCGGAAGCGCCAAAGTCGGGTTGAGCAGTCACATTCACTCCCATCCCCTTTTGGGCCACTTCCCACGGTTCGAAATGCATGAAAATCGGCCTGTACACGGGGGACGCTCCCCCCTCGAAGGCGAGGCCGTCGGCAGAACCGCCGGGTCAAACCCGGCTGAGCTACCCGGGTTAGATGCCTCAAAGTCGGGTTGAGCAGTCACATTCACCCCCATCCCCTTTCGGCCCCCTTCCCACGGTTGGAAATGCATGAAAATCGGCCTGTACACGGTGGGCGCTCCCCCCTCGAAGGTGAGACCTTCGGCAGAACCGCCGGGTCAAATCCTGCCGAGCTACCCGCGTTAGAGGTCTCAATGTCGGCTTCAGCAGTCACATTCAATCCCATTCCCGTTTGGACCTCTTCCCGCCGATGGAAATGCACAAAATTCGGCCTGAACACGCGGGACGCTCCCCCCTCGAAGGCGAGACCGTCGCCAGAACCGCCGGGTCAAATCCGGCCGAGCTACCCGCGTTAGAGGTCTCAATGTCGGCTTCAGCAGTCACATTCAATCCCATTCCCTTTTGGAACACTTCCCGCCGTTAACAATGCACGATATTCGGCCTGAACACGCGGGACGCTCCCCCCTCGAAGGTGAGACCTTCGGCAGAACCGCCGGGTCAAATCCTGCCGAGCTACCCGCGTTAGAGGTCTCAATGTCGGCTTCAGCAGTCACATTCAATCCCATTCCCGTTTGGACCTCTTCCCGCCGATGGAAATGCACAAAATTCGGCCTGAACACGCGGGGCGCTCCCCCCTCGAAGGCGAGACCGTCGCCAGAACCGCCGGGTCAAATCCGGCTGAGCTACCCGCGTTACAGGTCTCAAAGTCGGCTTCAGCAGTCACATTCAATCCCATTCCCTTTTGGAACACTTCCCGCCGTTAACAATGCACGATATTCGGACTGAACACGGGGGCCGGTCCGCCCTCGAAGTCAACACCGTCCGCAGAACCGCCGGGGCAAATCCGGCTGAGCTACCCCGCCCCCGAACACTCAAAGTCCCTCTGAAGCCTTGCATTCGCCTCCTTGGAAAATTGACGTCAAACATTACCAAAATCGGGGGCACGAGCACTAAAGCTAAGTCTCACCCTTTCCCTATCCCTAACCAGGAACCGAACGCCCACCCTCAGCCTCACACCAACGCCGGTGCCACTCCAGACAGACACACCCTTCAAAACCACACCCATCCGGCCATGCAACTCAAAAAGGGTCCAAATTCAGAAACACCCCCTTCAAAAGGCACTCCATCCTCGGCCACACCACCGGGACATGCTCCCCTCGGCGATAATTAAGCCCCCACCACTATTTGAAGCCAACCGCAGCCGCAACTCGAACGGAGAAATCAGTAACCAATTCAAAAATGCGCTTGGTTACTGATTTCTACTGAGACGAAAAAATTCTAAGTGTCGGTGGTTACTGATTTATACCAACCCGAAAATATTCTAAGTGTCGGTGGTTACTGATTTATACCAACCCGAAAAAATTCTAAGTGTCAGTGGTTACTGATTTATACCAACTCGAAAAAATTCTAAGTGTCAGTGGTTACTGATTTATACCAACTCGAAAATATTCTAAGTGTCGGTGGTTACTGATTTATACCAACCCGAAAATATTCTAAGTGTCAGTGGTTACTGATTTATACCAAGTCGAAAATATTCTAAGTGTCAGTGGTTACTGATTTATACCAACTCGAAAAAATTCTAAGTGTCAGTGGTTACTGATTTATACCAACTCGAAAATATTCTAAGTGTCGGTGGTTACTGATTTATACCAACCCGAAAATATTCTAAGTGTCAGTGGTTACTGATTTATACCAACTCGAAAAAATTCTAAGTGTCAGTGGTTACTGATTTATACCAACTCGAAAATATTCTAAGTGTCGGTGGTTACTGATTTATACCAACCCGAAAATATTCTAAGTGTC
>NW_027310202.1:60000-70000 GCF_047496795.1 Chiloscyllium punctatum | reverse complement strand
ATCGCGCTTGTCCGGGTGGCAGAGGAGGACCAGACTATTCACAAATAGCGGCCCAACGACTCCCAGAGCCGGTCGTGCGGCAGGCGAGGTCTGCTCTCATCACAAGAGGCTTTAGGGAGTGCTCAGGCAACGGTCAGCCCGCAGCCTTCTTGGCAACACCCAAGGGAACCAGGCCACTCGCGTCTCTCGCCTTCATTTTGGACACGAGCGCCTGTGGAGGGACGGCCGGAGTCAACGTGGGGTTTGCCCGCCCTCCAATAGTGTCAAAAGACCGCCGCACAAGTCTCTGACTGACTCTTAGAACAGACAGAAAGAGTTTGTCAAATCTGTCAAAAAATTGACAAAGTGTCAAAAATTCGACTTCCAAGAGCTCTCCGGCATGCACTCATACCTGTCATTAAAGTGCTATGCCCGTGGAACCGTTTTTCGGATGCCTTTCAGAACGGTCCCGCGCCGCCATTTTGTTCTAAAAATCGTGTTCCCATATATCTCCGGGTACCCCGCCAACCTCACTGCGGAAAAACTACAAGTGGCACTGAATGGGTCTGAATTCCAAATTTGACTGCATCGGTCTGGAACTCGGTCCGGTCAAAACCGTTTGGATTTTTCTCGGTCCGGACTTCCGCGACAGACAAAGTTAAAGTTTTCGGGCTGCAGGCACAAAACGACAGCTGGCCATTTGCCGGGCTCAATTCACCCAATTCCTCCGGCACTTCGGAGCACATGTTCGGTGTAAGTTTGCGAATCTTTCCCGATGCTGCAGCATTTTCCTCCGCTGACACTTAGAATATTTTTCACACTTTGCTGAAAATTTTTCTAAGTGTTTTTTTCCAAGTTTTCCTGGTTACTGATTTCTTCTTTTTAAACATTTTTCTAAGTTTTTCTGGTTACTGATTTCTTCTTTTTAAACATTTTTCGCAGTTTGTCTGGTTACTGATTTCTTCTTTTTAAACATTTTTCGCCGTTTTTCTGGTTACTGATTTCTTCTTTTTAAACATTTTTCGCCGTTTTTCTGGTTACTGATTTCTTCTTTTTAAACATTTTTCTAAGTTTTTCTGGTTACTCATTTCTTCTTTTTAAACATTTTTCTAAGTTTTTCTGGTTACTGATTTCTTCTTTTTAAACATTTTTCTAAGTTTTTCTGGTTACTCATTTCTTCTTTTTAAACATTTTTCTAAGTTTTTCTGGTTACTCACTTCTTCTTTTTAAACATTTTTCTAAGTTTTTCTGGTTACTGATTTCTTCTTTTTAAACATTTTTCGCCGTTTTTCTGGTTACTGATTTCTTCTTTTTAAACATTTTTCTAAGTTTTTCTGGTTACTCATTTCTTCTTTTTAAACATTTTTCGCCGTTTTTCTGGTTACTGATTTCTTCTTTTTAAACATTTTTCTAAGTTTTTCTGGTTACTGATTTCTTCTTTTTAAACATTTTTCTAAGTTTTCCTGGTTACTCATTTCTTCTTTTTAAACATTTTTCTAAGTTTTCCTGGTTACTCATTTCTTCTTTTTAAACATTTTTCTAAGTTTTCCTGGTTACTGATTTCTTCTTTTTAAACATTTTTCGCAGTTTTTCTGGTTACTGATTTCTTCTTTTTAAACATTTTTCTAAGTTTTTCTGGTTACTGATTTCTTCTTTTTAAACATTTTTCTAAGTTTTTCTGGTTACTCACTTCTTCTTTTTAAACATTTTTCTAAGTTTTTCTGGTTACTCACTTCTTCTTTTGAAACATTTTTCTAAGTTTTTCTGGTTACTGATTTCTTCTTTTTAAACATTTTTCTAAGTTTTTCTGGTTACTGATTTCTTCTTTTTAAACATTTTTCGCAGTTTGTCTGGTTACTGATTTCTTCTTTTTAAACATTTTTCGCCGTTTTTCTGGTTACTGATTTCTTCTTTTTAAACATTTTTCTAAGTTTTTCTGGTTACTCACTTCTTCTTTTTAAACATTTTTCTAAGTTTTTCTGGTTACTGATTTCTTCTTTTTAAACATTTTTCGCAGTTTTTCTGGTTACTGATTTCTTCTTTTTAAACATTTTTCTAAGTTTTCCTGGTTACTGATTTCTTCTTTTTAAACATTTTTCGCAGTTTTTCTGGTTACTGATTTCTTCTTTTTAAACATTTTTCTAAGTTTTTCTGGTTACTCACTTCTTCTTTTTAAACATTTTTCTAAGTTTTCCTGGTTACTGATTTCTTCTTTTTAAACATTTTTCGCAGTTTGTCTGGTTACTGATTTCTTCTTTTTAAACATTTTTCGCAGTTTTTCTGGTTACTGATTTCTTCTTTTTAAACATTTTTCTAAGTTTTTCTGGTTACTCACTTCTTCTTTTTAAACATTTTTCTAAGTTTTCCTGGTTACTGATTTCTTCTTTTTAAACATTTTTCGCAGTTTGTCTGGTTACTGATTTCTTCTTTTTAAACATTTTTCGCAGTTTTTCTGGTTACTGATTTCTTCTTTTTAAACATTTTTCTAAGTTTTTCTGGTTACTCACTTCTTCTTTTATAACATTTTTCTAAGTTTTCCTGGTTACTGATTTCTTCTTTTTAAACATTTTTCTAAGTTTTCCTGGTTACTGATTTCTTCTTTTTAAACATTTTTCTAAGTTTTCCTGGTTACTGATTTCTTCTTTTTAAACATTTTTCTAAGTTTTTCTGGTTACTCATTTCTTCTTTTTAAACATTTTTCGCAGTTTTTCTGGTTACTGATTTCTTCTTTTTAAACATTTTCCTAAGTTTTCCTGGTTACTGATTTCTTCTTTTTAAACATTTTTCTAAGTTTTCCTGGTTACTCATTTCTTCTTTTTGATCATTTTTCTAAGTTTTCCTGGTTACTGATTTCTTCGTTTTGAACATTTTTCTAAGTTTTCCTGGTTACTCACTTCTTCTTTTCAAACATTTTTCATCGTTTTTCTGTTTACTCATTTAGCACTTTCAGGCACTTTCCGATCATTTCCTCGTTCCCGATTTCACCCTTTAAAACGCTTTCGGGCATTTCCCTAAGTTTTGCGGTTCACTCGTTTGGGACTCACTGACACCTTCTCTAGCTTCCCTGCTCACTTTTTTCGTACTGTTGAGAAAATTCGAACCCTTTCCTTAACTATGCCGGTTACTGACTTCACCGCTTCAGACCCTTGTCCCCGTAATGAAAGATACCATTTCCCACCGTGGGAAATGCACGAAAATCGGACTGAACACGGGGGAGGCTCCCCCCTCGAAGGCGAGACCGTCGGCAGAACCGCCGGGTCAAACCCGGCTGAGCTACCCGGCTTACAAGTCTCAAAGTCGGTATGAGCAGTCACGTCCACCCCCATTCCCTTTTGGACCACTTCCCACGGTTCCAAATGCATGAAAATCGGCCTGTACACGGGGGAGGCACCCGCCTCGAAGACGAGACCGTCGGCAGAACCGCCGGGTCAAACCCGGCTGAGCTACCCGGCTCGGAAGCGCCAAAGTCGGGTTGAGCAGTCACATTCACTCCCATCCCCTTTTGGGCAACTTCCCACGGTTGGAAATGCATGGAAATCGGACTGAACACGGGGGAGGCTCCCCCCTCGAAGGCGAGACCGTCGGCAGAACCGCCGGATCAAACCCGGCTGAGCTACCCGGCTTACAAGTCTCAAAGTCGGTATGAGCAGACACGTCCACCCCCATTCCCTTTTGGACCACTTCCCACGGTTCGAAATGCATGAAAATCGGCCTGTATACGGGGGAGGCACCCGCCTCGAAGACGAGACCGTCGGCAGAACCGCCGGGTCAAACCCGGCTGAGCTACCCGGCTCGGAAGCGCCAAAGTCGGGTTGAGCAGTCACATTCACTCCCATCCCCTTTTGGGCAACTTCCCACGGTTGGAAATGCATGGAAATCGGACTGAACACGGGGGAGGCTCCCCCCTCGAAGGCGAGACCGTCGGCAGAACCGCCGGATCAAACCCGGCTGAGCTACCCGGCTTACAAGTCTCAAAGTCGGTATGAGCAGACACGTCCACCCCCATTCCCTTTTGGACCACTTCCCACGGTTCGAAATGCATGAAAATCGGCCTGTATACGGGGGAGGCACCCGCCTCGAAGACGAGACCGTCGGCAGAACCGCCGGGTCAAACCCGGCCGGGCTACCCGGGTTAGAAGCCCTAGAGTCGGGTTGAGCAGTCACAATCACTCCCATCCCCTTTTGAACCTGTTCCCACCGTTGGAAATGCACGAAAATCGGCCTGTACACGGGGGAGGCTCCCCCCTCGAAGGCGAGACCGTCGGCAGAACCGCCGGGTCAAACCCGGCTGAGCTACCCGGCTTACAAGTCTCGAAGTCGGGTTGAGCAGTCACATTCACTCCCATCGACTTTTGGGCAACTTCCCACCGTTGCAAATGCATGAAAATCGGCCTGTACACGGGGGAGGCACCCGCCTCGAAGTCGAGACCGTCGGCAGAACCGCCGGGTCCAACCCGGCTGAGCTACCCGGCTTACAAGTCTCAAAGCCGGGTTGGGCAGTCACGTTCACCCCCATTCCCTTTTGGATCACTTCCCACGGTTCGAAATGCACGAAAACCGGCCTGTACACGGGGGAGGGTCCGCCCTCGAAGGCGAGACCGTCGGCAGAACCGCCGGGTCAAACCTGGCTGAGCTACCCGGCTTACAAGTCTCAAAGTCGGGTTGAGCAGTCACGTTCACTCCCATCGACTTTTAGACCACTTCCCACGGTTCGAAATGCACGAAAATCGGCCTGTACACGGGGGAGGCACCCGCCTCGAAGACGAGACCGTCGGCAGAACCGCCGGGTCAAACCCGGCCGAGCTACCCGGCTTAAAAGTCTCAAAGTCGGTATGAGCAGTCACATTCACCCCCATTCCCTTTTGGACCACTTCCCACGGTTGGAAATGCATGAAAATCGGCCTGGACACGGGGGAGGCTCCCCCCTCGATGACGAGACCGTCGGCAGAACCGCCGGAACAAACCCGGCTGAGCTACCCGGCTTACAAGTCTCAAAGTCGGTATGAGCAGACACGTCCACCCCCATTCCCTTTTGGACCACTTCCCACCGTTGGAAATGCACGAAAATCGGCCTGTACACGGGGGAGGCACCGGCCTCGAAGACGAGACCGTCGGCAGAACCGCCGGGTCAAACCCGGCTGAGCTACCCGGCTTACAAGTCTCAAAGTCGGGTTGAGCAGTCACATTCACTCCCATCGACTTTTGGGCAACTTCCCACGGTTCGAAATGCACAAGATTCGGCCTGAACACGGGGGACGCTCCCCCCTCGAAGGCGAGACCGTCGGCAGACCCGCCGGGTCAAACCCGGCTGAGCTACCCGGCTCGGAAGCGCCAAAGTCGGTATGAGCAGTCACGTTCACTCCCATCCCCTTTTGGACCGCTTCCCACGGTACGAAATGCATGAAAATCGGCCTGTACACGGGGGAGGCACCCGCCTCGAAGACGAGACCGTCGGCAGAACCGCCGGGTCAAACCCGGCTGAGCTACCCGGCTTACAAGTCTCAAAGTCGGGTTGAGCAGTCACATTCACTCCCATCGACTTTTGGGCAACTTCCCACGGTTCGAAATGCACAAAATTCGGCCTGAACACGGGGGACGCTCCCCCCTCGAAGGCGAGACCGTCGGCAGAACCGCCGGGTCAAACCCGGCTGAGCTACCCGGCTTAAAAGTCTCAAAGTCGGTATGAGCAGTCACATTCACCCCCATTCCCTTTTGGACCACTTCCCACGGTTGGAAATGCATGAAAATCGGCCTGGACACGGGGGAGGCTCCCCCCTCGATGACGAGACCGTCGGCAGAACCGCCGGAACAAACCCGGCTGAGCTACCCGGCTTACAAGTCTCAAAGTCGGTATGAGCAGACACGTCCACCCCCATTCCCTTTTGGACCACTTCCCACCGTTGGAAATGCACGAAAATCGGCCTGTACACGGGGGAGGCACCGGCCTCGAAGACGAGACCGTCGGCAGAACCGCCGGATCAAACCCGGCCGAGCTACCCGGGTTAGAAGCCTCAGAGTCGGGTTGAGCAGTCACGTCCACCCCCATTCCCTTTTGGACCACTTCCCACGGTTCGAAATGCACGAAAATCGGCCTGTACACGGGGGAGGGAGCCGCCTCGAAGACGAGACCGTCGGCAGAACCGCCGGTTCAAACCCGGCTGAGCTACCAGGCTCGGAAGCGCCAAAGTCGGGTTGAGCAGTCACATTCACTCCCATCCCCTTTTGGGCAACTTCCCACCGTTGCAAATGCATGAAAATCGGCCTGTACACGGGGGAGGGAGCCGCCTCGAAGACGAGACCGTCGGCAGAACCGCCGGATCAAACCCGGCTGAGCTACCAGGCTCGGAAGCGCCAAAGTCGGTATGAGCAGTCACATTCACTCCCATCCCCTTTTGGGCCACTTCCCACGGTTCGAAATGCACGAAAATCGGACTGAACACGGGGGAGGCTCCCCCCTCCAAAACGAGACCATCGGCAGAATCGACGGGTCAAACCCGGCCGAGCTACCCGGGTTAGAAGCCTCAAAGTCGGGTTGAGCAGTCACGTCCACCCCCATCCCCTTTTGGACCACTTCCCACGGTTCGAAATGCACGAAAATCGGCCTGTACACGGGGGAGGCACCCGCCTCGAAGACGAGACCGTCGGCAGACCCGCCGGATCAAACCCGGCCGAGCTACACGGCTTACAAGTCTCAATGTCGGTATGAGCAGTCACGTCCACCCCTATTCCCTTTTGGACCACTTCCCACGGTACGAAATGCATGAAAATCGGCCTGTACACGGGGGAGGCACCCGCCTCGAAGACGAGACCGTCGGCAGAACCGCCGGGTCAAACCCGGCTGAGCTACCCGGCTCGGAAGCGCCAAAGTCGGGTTGAGCAGTCACATTCACTCCCATCGACTTTTGGGCAACTTCCCACGGTTCGAAATGCACAAAATTCGGCCTGAACACGGGGGACGCTCCCCCCTCGAAGGCGAGACCGTCGGCAGAACCGCCGGGTCAAACCCGGCTGAGCTACCCGGGTCGGAAGCGCCAAGGTCGGTATGAGCAGTCACATTCACTCCCATCCCCTTTTGGACCGCTTCCCACGGTTTGAAATGCACGAAAATCGGCCTGTACACGGGGGAGGCTCCGCCCTCGAAGGCGAGACCGACGGCAGAACCGCCGGGTCAAACCCGGCCGGGCTACCCGGGTTAGAAGCCTCAGAGTCGGGTTGAGCAGTCACATTCACCCCCATCCCCTTTTGAACCTCTTCCCACCGTTGGAAATGCACGAAAATCGGCCTGTACACGGGGGAGGCGCCCCTCTCGAAGGCGAGACCGACGGCAGAACCGCCGGGTCAAACCCGGCCGAGCTACCCGGGTTAGAAGCCTCAGAGTCGGGTTGAGCAGTCACATTCACCCCCATCCCCTTATGAACCTCTTCCCACCGTTGGAAATGCACGAAAATCGGCCTGTACACGGGGGAGGCCCCCCTCTCGAAGACGAGACCGTCGGCAGACCCGCCGGATCAAACCCGGCCGAGCTACACGGCTTACAAGTCTCGATGTCGGTATGAGCAGTCACGTCCACCCCCATTCCCTTTTGGACCACTTCCCACGGTACGAAATGCATGAAAATCGGCCTGTACACGGGGGAGGCACCCGCCTCGAAGACGAGACCGTCGGCAGAACCGCCGGGTCAAACCCGGCTGAGCTACCCGGCTCGGAAGCGCCAAAGTCGGGTTGAGCAGTCACATTCACTCCCATCCCCTTTTGGGCCACTTCCCACGGTTCGAAATGCATGAAAATCGGCCTGTACACGGGGGACGCTCCCCCCTCGAAGGCGAGGCCGTCGGCAGAACCGCCGGGTCAAACCCGGCTGAGCTACCCGGGTTAGATGCCTCAAAGTCGGGTTGAGCAGTCACATTCACCCCCATCCCCTTTCGGCCCCCTTCCCACGGTTGGAAATGCATGAAAATCGGCCTGTACACGGTGGGCGCTCCCCCCTCGAAGGTGAGACCTTCGGCAGAACCGCCGGGTCAAATCCTGCCGAGCTACCCGCGTTAGAGGTCTCAATGTCGGCTTCAGCAGTCACATTCAATCCCATTCCCGTTTGGACCTCTTCCCGCCGATGGAAATGCACAAAATTCGGCCTGAACACGCGGGACGCTCCCCCCTCGAAGGCGAGACCGTCGCCAGAACCGCCGGGTCAAATCCGGCTGAGCTACCCGCGTTACAGGTCTCAAAGTCGGGTTGAGCAGTCACGTTCACCCCCATCCCCTTTCGGACCCCTTCCCACGGTTGGAAATGCATGAAAATCGGCCTGTACACGGTGGGCGCTCCCCCCTCGAAGGTGAGACCTTCGGCAGAACCGCCGGGTCAAATCCGGCCGAGCTACCCGCGTTAGAGGTCTCAATGTCGGCTTCAGCAGTCACATTCAATCCCATTCCCGTTTGGACCTCTTCCCGCCGATGGAAATGCACAAAATTCGGCCTGAACACGCGGGAGGCTCCCCCCTCGAAGGTGAGACCTTCGGCAGAACCGCCGGGTCAAATCCGGCCGAGCTACCCGCGTTAGAGGTCTCAATGTCGGCTTCAGCAGTCACATTCAATCCCATTCCCGTTTGGACCTCTTCCCGCCGATGGAAATGCACAAAATTCGGCCTGAACACGCGGGACGCTCCCCCCTCGAAGGCGAGACCGTCGCCAGAACCGCCGGGTCAAATCCGGCCGAGCTACCCGCGTTAGAGGTCTCAATGTCGGCTTCAGCAGTCACATTCAATCCCATTCCCTTTTGGAACACTTCCCGCCGTTAACAATGCACGATATTCGGCCTGAACACGCGGGACGCTCCCCCCTCGAAGGTGAGACCTTCGGCAGAACCGCCGGGTCAAATCCTGCCGAGCTACCCGCGTTAGAGGTCTCAATGTCGGCTTCAGCAGTCACATTCAATCCCATTCCCGTTTGGACCTCTTCCCGCCGATGGAAATGCACAAAATTCGGCCTGAACACGCGGGGCGCTCCCCCCTCGAAGGCGAGACCGTCGCCAGAACCGCCGGGTCAAATCCGGCTGAGCTACCCGCGTTACAGGTCTCAAAGTCGGCTTCAGCAGTCACATTCAATCCCATTCCCTTTTGGAACACTTCCCGCCGTTAACAATGCACGATATTCGGACTGAACACGGGGGCCGGTCCGCCCTCGAAGTCAACACCGTCCGCAGAACCGCCGGGGCAAATCCGGCTGAGCTACCCCGCCCCCGAACACTCAAAGTCCCTCTGAAGCCTTGCATTCGCCTCCTTGGAAAATTGACGTCAAACATTACCAAAATCGGGGGCACGAGCACTAAAGCTAAGTCTCACCCTTTCCCTATCCCTAACCAGGAACCGAACGCCCACCCTCAGCCTCACACCAACGCCGGTGCCACTCCAGACAGACACACCCTTCAAAACCACACCCATCCGGCCATGCAACTCAAAAAGGGTCCAAATTCAGAAACACCCCCTTCAAAAGGCACTCCATCCTCGGCCACACCACCGGGACATGGTCCCCTCGGCGATAATTAAGCCCCCACCACTATTTGAAGCCAACCGCAGCCGCAACTCGAACGGAGAAATCAGTAACCAATTCAAAAATGCGCTTGGTTACTGATTTCTACTGAGCCGAAAAAATTCTAAGTGTCGGTGGTTACTGATTTATACCAACCCGAAAATATTCTAAGTGTCGGTGGTTACTGATTTATACCAACCCGAAAAAATTCTAAGTGTCAGTGGTTACTGATTTATACCAACTCGAAAAAATTCTAAGTGTCAGTGGTTACTGATTTATACCAACTCGAAAATATTCTAAGTGTCGGTGGTTACTGATTTATACCAACCCGAAAATATTCTAAGTGTCAGTGGTTACTGATTTATACCAAGTCGAAAATATTCTAAGTGTCAGTGGTTACTGATTTATACCAACTCGAAAAAATTCTAAGTGTCAGTGGTTACTGATTTATACCAACTCGAAAATATTCTAAGTGTCGGTGGTTACTGATTTATACC
>NW_027310202.1:47500-50000 GCF_047496795.1 Chiloscyllium punctatum | reverse complement strand
CCGGCTGCTTACTCGAGCGGAAGGGTCAGCCTGATTCCTGCCTTGCCGGAGGCCCGGTCGCGGGGGTGACGACCCGCCGCCCGGGACGTGCGAGGCACCAGCAGACAGAGACTGCCCGACGGTCAGAGAGAGGGAGAGAGGAGTGCCGAGGCTCAAGTGGCGAACGGTCGCGCAGGCACGCCACGCACATCGATCGCCAGCCGCGGAACGGCACGGCCTTCAGTGGGGCCGGCGGGCGACGCCGCTCCTGAACCCAGCGGCCCCGAGCCGGACGAGTTGAGGAAGGCACGCCGACGGTGACAGGGTACGGAAGACACAGCGGTGGCCTTCTGGCGACTTGGCCCCCGACAGCCCGACGTTCCGCCGTCCTCCCGATGGCCAGGAGGACCGTGCGGGGGTCGGCCGACGGCGTGGTAGGTGTGCCTGCACGGTGACGGAGCACACACCACGCCCGCCAACCCCTCCGTACCTCCCGAGACCGGTGGCAGGACGGAGCGGAAAACGTGCGGACTGAACGGGAGAGCCAAGAGCCAGCGATCCACGCGCGTGCGACCGTCCAAGTCACAGCGTTCGACGAAAACCTCCTCCCTCGGCCAGGCACTCGGCGCCAGCAGGGGAGACAGGATCAGACGCCCCGCCGGCCACTTAAGGCCGAGGACGAACCACGAGACGGGCGGCTGCAGCAGCGGGCGGCCTGCAGCTCCCAGCACTCTCAATCGATCAACCATCGAGTCGGGTCAGCGTGTCAAACCGGCGAGCTCCACGGTCAGGCCGGCGGCGCACCAGCACCGGACCTCCGCGGCTCCCTTCACTCTTTCCACTGCCAGCCAACCGAGAGACGGACCCAATGCGGACGTGCAGAGCTTAGGCAGACCCCCCACTGGAGGCTCAACACTTCGTGGCAGCTCCGTGTCCCAGAGACCAGGAGGGTTGGCACACACACACAGTGTGAACCACCGACAGCCATTCTGGGACCGGTGACAGCCGTGCTGGCCCCACTGCCACGACACAGACGGACGCCAGGCCGCGCTCCCCGGCGGGGGGATGGCGTCGAGCCTGACGAACGGAATGTGCAGGGTGGGGGGGAAAGGCCAAGCGCTCCGACGCCGGAGGGCTCCGGAGTCTGAACTTAGGGGGACAAAGAGGACGGGTCCTCTGCGACACCCCAGCCGCGCTCTCGCCAGCCAAGGCGAGTGCGATTGATTGCCAAACGACCCTCAGACAGGCGTGGCCCCGGGAAGAACCCGGGGCCGCAAAGTGCGTTCAAAGTGTCGATGATCAATGTGTCCTGCAATTCACATTAATTCTCGCAGCTAGCTGCGTTCGTCATCGACGCACGAGCCGAGTGATCCACCGTCAAGAGTTGTCTGAGTTTGTTTTAGGTCTCTCCCTCGCCAGAGGAAAGCGACCCGGACCGCACATACGCTCCCCACCTTGAGCTACAGCCACCTGCACGCCGGCGTGCGGGCGGAGCAGGGTGGCGTGAAGCGATGGGGAGCACCATCCTGGTGCGGCCCGCAGAAACATACGTCTATTGGGGGGAGGAGGACAGGGCGCCCAAGAGGCGATGCGTGCCCCAACGCACCGCAGCGACGGAGGCAGGATCACCGCCACCATGTCGCCCGCCTAGTATCACGAGGCGTGCAGCAGCTTTGCCCTAGGAAAAGCAGAGGCGGGAACGGGCACCGGCCATCGGTTCGGCAGCGTCACTGACGCGTGCACGTGGCGGCGTGTCGGCGAGCGGACTTCCTGCGAGGAGGCGGGGGCGGCACTCGCCCGAGCAGACGCCCGCCCGGCCCAGCCACCGCCGAGGTGGACTGGGAGTCGCGGCAACGGCTCGTCATACTCGTTCCCACACTCACAGCGCAGCTTGCCCGCAAGCCACCGACCACCGATCGACGCCAGGCGCCCCGACCGAGAGCGGGATCGCTCGTTCGCCCTGCTGGCAGTTCGCTGGGGATCACTACTGCACGGAGCTCGGAGACCGACGGGCGGCAACTCGAGAGTCTTTAAACCACCACCCCCATCCCGCAAGTGCAAAGAGGCTGTATACGCACAGACGGGTGAGGGGAATAGGTACCCCGTCGGGTTTGAAGGGAGCGTGACTAGATAGCAACGATGTAAACCCAGCCGATTTGGGAGCGAAAGACCGGCGCCTGCATCACCGGCTTCGTTTCCCGTGGCTGGAGAGTACACCGAAACCCTCCGTCTGTCGCGAGCTCCCGACGACGCGGTGCCGCCAAGCAGCAGGGCCGGACCTGGTGTGGCTCCCCTCGTCGATCACAGACCGGTCGGCACTACTGACGAGACGGTGGAACGGGCTTCGCCCCTTGTGACGAAGGGTGATGCGAACCCGCCCGCCCGCGTGCGTTCGGGGTGGACTCGGCAAACGGAGATTTGAAATCGGAAAGTGTCCTCCTGCCCCGCGCAGGTAGGCGCCCAACAGTTGTGGGGGGTTTGGCGGTGACCACGGCTGCAGGGCCTGCTACCCCGACGAGCT
>NW_027310202.1:32500-42500 GCF_047496795.1 Chiloscyllium punctatum | reverse complement strand
TCGCCCCTCGCACCACGCTCGCAGGTCCGGGTTGGAATCCTGGGTGACGAGCACCGCAGGGCGGCAGAGCCATCGCACTTAGCCGGGTGGCAGAGGAGGACCAGACTATTCACATATAGCGGCCCAACGACTCCCAGAGCCGGTCGTGCGGCGCGCGAGGTCTGCTCTCTTCACAAGAGGCTTTATTAGGGAGTGCTAAGGCAAGGTTCTGTGCCCTCCACCCTCATCGCAACACCCATGGGAGCCTCCGGTCGTCAATAGACCGCCGCACCGGCCTCTGACTGACTCTCAGAATGGACGGAAAGAGCCGGGTAAGCCTTTCAAAAGATTCGACCACGTGCCGAAAACTTTAGACTTCCGTGAGCTCTCCGGCTTGCACCGAGACCCGAAGTCGACGTGCTAAGCACCACGGGACCCCTTTCGCCTGCAGGTCCCGAGCCGCCTTTATTTGCTGTTACGAGCATCGTGTGCCCCATACCTGCGTGACAAGCACCGCAGGGCGGCAGAGCCATCGCACTTAGCCGGGTGGCAGAGGAGGACCAGACTATTCACAGATAGCGGCCCAACGACTCCCAGAGCCGGTCGTGCGGCGCGCGAGGTCTGCTCTCTTCACAAGAGGCTTTATTAGGGAGTGCTAAGGCAAGGTTCTGTGCCCTCCACCCTCATCGCAACACCCATGGGAGCCTCCGGTCGTCAATAGACCGCCGCACCGGCCTCTGACTGACTCTCAGAATGGACGGAAAGAGCCGGGTAAGCCTTTCAAAAGATTCGACCACGTGCCGAAAACTTTAGACTTCCGTGAGCTCTCCGGCTTGCACCGAGACCCGAAGTCGACGTGCTAAGCACCACGGGACCCCTTTCGCCTGCAGGTCCCGAGCCGCCTTTATTTGCTGTTACGAGCATCGTGTGCCCCATACCTGCGTGACAAGCACCGCAGGGCGGCAGAGCCATCGCACTTGGCCGGGTGGCAGAGGAGGACCCGACTATTCACAGATAGCGGCCCAACGACTCCCAGAGCCGGTCGTGCGGTGCGCGAGGTCTGCTCTCTTCACAAGAGGCTTTATTAGGGAGTGCTAAGGCAAGGTTCTGTGCCCTCCACCCTCATCGCAACACCCATGGGAGCCTCCGGTCGTCAATAGACCGCCGCACCGGCCTCTGACTGACTCTCAGAATGGACGGAAAGAGCCGGGTAAGCCTTTCAAAAGATTCGACCACGTGCCGAAAACTTTAGACTTCCGTGAGCTCTCCGGCTTGCACCGAGACCCGAAGTCGACGTGCGAAGCACCACGGGACCCCTTTCGCCTGCAGGTCCCGAGCCGCCTTTATTTGCTGTTACGAGCATCGTGTGCCCCATACCTGCGTGACGAGCACCGCAGGGCGGCAGAGCCATCGCACTTGGCCGGGTGGCAGAGGAGGACCAGACTATTCACAGATAGCGGCCCAACGACTCCCAGAGCCGGTCGTGCGGCGCGCGAGGTCTGCTCTCTTCACAAGAGGCTTTATTAGGGAGTGCTAAGGCAAGGTTCTGTGCCCTCCACCCTCATCGCAACACCCATGGGAGCCTCCGGTCGTCAATAGACCGCCGCACCGGCCTCTGACTGACTCTCAGAATGGACGGAAAGAGCCGGGTAAGCCTTTCAAAAGATTCGACCACGTGCCGAAAACTTTAGACTTCCGTGAGCTCTCCGGCTTGCACCGAGACCCGAAGTCGACGTGCTAAGCACCACGGGACCCCTTTCGCCTGCAGGTCCCGAGCCGCCTTTATTTGCTGTTACGAGCATCGTGTGCCCCATACCTGCGTGACGAGCACCGCAGGGCGGCAGAGCCATCGCACTTGGCCGGGTGGCAGAGGAGGACCAGACTATTCACAGATAGCGGCCCAACGACTCCCAGAGCCGGTCGTGCGGCGCGCGAGGTCTGCTGTCATCACAAGAGGCTTTAGGGAGTGCTCAGGCAAGGGTCAGCCCGCAGCCTTCCTGGCAACACCCAGGGGAACCAGGCCACTCGCGTCTCTCGCCTTCATTTTCGACACGAGCGCCTGCGGAGGGCCACCACCCCCTCCGATTGTCAAGAGACCTCCGCACCGGCCTCTGACTTACTCTCAGAATGGACGGAAAGAGCCGGGTAAGCCTTTGAAAAGATTCGACCACGTGCCGAAAACTTTAGACTTCCGTGAGCTCTCCGGCTTGCACCGAGACCCGAAGTCGACGTGCTTAGCACCACGGGACCCCTTTCGCCTGCAGGTCCCGAGCCGCCTTTTATTTTTGTTACGAGTATCGTGTTCCCCAAACCTGGGTGACGAGCACCGCAGGGCGGCAGAGCCATCGCGCTTGTCCGGGTGGCAGAGGAGGACCAGACTATTCACAAATAGCGGCCCAACGACTCCCAGAGCCGGTCGTGCGGCAGGCGAGGTCTGCTCTCATCACAAGAGGCTTTAGGGAGTGCTCAGGCAACGGTCAGCCCGCAGCCTTCTTGGCAACACCCAAGGGAACCAGGCCACTCGCGTCTCTCGCCTTCATTTTGGACACGAGCGCCTGTGGAGGGACGGCCGGAGTCAACGTGGGGTTTGCCCGCCCTCCAATAGTGTCAAAAGACCGCCGCACAAGTCTCTGACTGACTCTTAGAACAGACAGAAAGAGTTTGTCAAATCTGTCAAAAAATTGACAAAGTGTCAAAAATTCGACTTCCAAGAGCTCTCCGGCATGCACTCATACCTGTCATTAAAGTGCTATGCCCGTGGAACCGTTTTTCGGATGCCTTTCAGAACGGTCCCGCGCCGCCATTTTGTTCTAAAAATCGTGTTCCCATATATCTCCGGGTACCCCGCCAACCTCACTGCGGAAAAACTACAAGTGGCACTGAATGGGTCTGAATTCCAAATTTGACTGCATCGGTCTGGAACTCGGTCCGGTCAAAACCGTTTGGATTTTTCTCGGTCCGGACTTCCGCGACAGACAAAGTTAAAGTTTTCGGGCTGCAGGCACAAAACGACAGCTGGCCATTTGCCGGGCTCAATTCACCCAATTCCTCCGGCACTTCGGAGCACATGTTCGGTGTAAGTTTGCGAATCTTTCCCGATGCTGCAGCATTTTCCTCCGCTGACACTTAGAATATTTTTCACACTTTGCTGAAAATTTTTCTAAGTGTTTTTTTCCAAGTTTTCCTGGTTACTGATTTCTTCTTTTTAAACATTTTTCTAAGTTTTTCTGGTTACTGATTTCTTCTTTTTAAACATTTTTCGCAGTTTGTCTGGTTACTGATTTCTTCTTTTTAAACATTTTTCGCCGTTTTTCTGGTTACTGATTTCTTCTTTTTAAACATTTTTCGCCGTTTTTCTGGTTACTGATTTCTTCTTTTTAAACATTTTTCTAAGTTTTTCTGGTTACTCATTTCTTCTTTTTAAACATTTTTCTAAGTTTTTCTGGTTACTGATTTCTTCTTTTTAAACATTTTTCTAAGTTTTTCTGGTTACTCATTTCTTCTTTTTAAACATTTTTCTAAGTTTTTCTGGTTACTCACTTCTTCTTTTTAAACATTTTTCTAAGTTTTTCTGGTTACTGATTTCTTCTTTTTAAACATTTTTCGCCGTTTTTCTGGTTACTGATTTCTTCTTTTTAAACATTTTTCTAAGTTTTTCTGGTTACTCATTTCTTCTTTTTAAACATTTTTCGCCGTTTTTCTGGTTACTGATTTCTTCTTTTTAAACATTTTTCTAAGTTTTTCTGGTTACTGATTTCTTCTTTTTAAACATTTTTCTAAGTTTTCCTGGTTACTCATTTCTTCTTTTTAAACATTTTTCTAAGTTTTCCTGGTTACTCATTTCTTCTTTTTAAACATTTTTCTAAGTTTTCCTGGTTACTGATTTCTTCTTTTTAAACATTTTTCGCAGTTTTTCTGGTTACTGATTTCTTCTTTTTAAACATTTTTCTAAGTTTTTCTGGTTACTGATTTCTTCTTTTTAAACATTTTTCTAAGTTTTTCTGGTTACTCACTTCTTCTTTTTAAACATTTTTCTAAGTTTTTCTGGTTACTCACTTCTTCTTTTGAAACATTTTTCTAAGTTTTTCTGGTTACTGATTTCTTCTTTTTAAACATTTTTCTAAGTTTTTCTGGTTACTGATTTCTTCTTTTTAAACATTTTTCGCAGTTTGTCTGGTTACTGATTTCTTCTTTTTAAACATTTTTCTAAGTTTTTCTGGTTACTCACTTCTTCTTTTGAAACATTTTTCTAAGTTTTTCTGGTTACTGATTTCTTCTTTTTAAACATTTTTCTAAGTTTTTCTGGTTACTGATTTCTTCTTTTTAAACATTTTTCGCAGTTTTTCTGGTTACTGATTTCTTCTTTTTAAACATTTTTCGCCGTTTTTCTGGTTACTGATTTCTTCTTTTTAAACATTTTTCTAAGTTTTTCTGGTTACTCACTTCTTCTTTTTAAACATTTTTCTAAGTTTTCCTGGTTACTGATTTCTTCTTTTTAAACATTTTTCGCAGTTTGTCTGGTTACTGATTTCTTCTTTTTAAACATTTTTCGCAGTTTTTCTGGTTACTGATTTCTTCTTTTTAAACATTTTTCTAAGTTTTTCTGGTTACTCACTTCTTCTTTTTAAACATTTTTCTAAGTTTTCCTGGTTACTGATTTCTTCTTTTTAAACATTTTTCGCAGTTTGTCTGGTTACTGATTTCTTCTTTTTAAACATTTTTCGCAGTTTTTCTGGTTACTGATTTCTTCTTTTTAAACATTTTTCTAAGTTTTTCTGGTTACTCACTTCTTCTTTTATAACATTTTTCTAAGTTTTCCTGGTTACTGATTTCTTCTTTTTAAACATTTTTCTAAGTTTTCCTGGTTACTGATTTCTTCTTTTTAAACATTTTTCTAAGTTTTCCTGGTTACTGATTTCTTCTTTTTAAACATTTTTCTAAGTTTTTCTGGTTACTCATTTCTTCTTTTTAAACATTTTTCGCAGTTTTTCTGGTTACTGATTTCTTCTTTTTAAACATTTTCCTAAGTTTTCCTGGTTACTGATTTCTTCTTTTTAAACATTTTTCTAAGTTTTCCTGGTTACTCATTTCTTCTTTTTGATCATTTTTCTAAGTTTTCCTGGTTACTGATTTCTTCGTTTTGAACATTTTTCTAAGTTTTCCTGGTTACTCACTTCTTCTTTTCAAACATTTTTCATCGTTTTTCTGTTTACTCATTTAGCACTTTCAGGCACTTTCCCATCATTTCCTCGTTCCCGATTTCACCCTTTAAAACGCTTTCGGGCATTTCCCTAAGTTTTGCGGTTCACTCGTTTGGGACTCACTGACACCTTCTCTAGCTTCCCTGCTCACTTTTTTCGTACTGTTGAGAAAATTCGAACCCTTTCCTTAACTATGCCGGTTACTGACTTCACCGCTTCAGACCCTTGTCCCCGTAATGAAAGATACCATTTCCCACCGTGGGAAATGCACGAAAATCGGACTGAACACGGGGGAGGCTCCCCCCTCGAAGGCGAGACCGTCGGCAGAACCGCCGGGTCAAACCCGGCTGAGCTACCCGGCTTACAAGTCTCAAAGTCGGTATGAGCAGTCACGTCCACCCCCATTCCCTTTTGGACCACTTCCCACGGTTCCAAATGCATGAAAATCGGCCTGTACACGGGGGAGGCACCCGCCTCGAAGACGAGACCGTCGGCAGAACCGCCGGGTCAAACCCGGCTGAGCTACCCGGCTCGGAAGCGCCAAAGTCGGGTTGAGCAGTCACATTCACTCCCATCCCCTTTTGGGCAACTTCCCACGGTTGGAAATGCATGGAAATCGGACTGAACACGGGGGAGGCTCCCCCCTCGAAGGCGAGACCGTCGGCAGAACCGCCGGATCAAACCCGGCTGAGCTACCCGGCTTACAAGTCTCAAAGTCGGTATGAGCAGACACGTCCACCCCCATTCCCTTTTGGACCACTTCCCACGGTTCGAAATGCATGAAAATCGGCCTGTATACGGGGGAGGCACCCGCCTCGAAGACGAGACCGTCGGCAGAACCGCCGGGTCAAACCCGGCTGAGCTACCCGGCTCGGAAGCGCCAAAGTCGGGTTGAGCAGTCACATTCACTCCCATCCCCTTTTGGGCAACTTCCCACGGTTGGAAATGCATGGAAATCGGACTGAACACGGGGGAGGCTCCCCCCTCGAAGGCGAGACCGTCGGCAGAACCGCCGGATCAAACCCGGCTGAGCTACCCGGCTTACAAGTCTCAAAGTCGGTATGAGCAGACACGTCCACCCCCATTCCCTTTTGGACCACTTCCCACGGTTCGAAATGCATGAAAATCGGCCTGTATACGGGGGAGGCACCCGCCTCGAAGACGAGACCGTCGGCAGAACCGCCGGGTCAAACCCGGCCGGGCTACCCGGGTTAGAAGCCCTAGAGTCGGGTTGAGCAGTCACAATCACTCCCATCCCCTTTTGAACCTGTTCCCACCGTTGGAAATGCACGAAAATCGGCCTGTACACGGGGGAGGCTCCCCCCTCGAAGGCGAGACCGTCGGCAGAACCGCCGGGTCAAACCCGGCTGAGCTACCCGGCTTACAAGTCTCGAAGTCGGGTTGAGCAGTCACATTCACTCCCATCGACTTTTGGGCAACTTCCCACCGTTGCAAATGCATGAAAATCGGCCTGTACACGGGGGAGGCACCCGCCTCGAAGTCGAGACCGTCGGCAGAACCGCCGGGTCCAACCCGGCTGAGCTACCCGGCTTACAAGTCTCAAAGCCGGGTTGGGCAGTCACGTTCACCCCCATTCCCTTTTGGATCACTTCCCACGGTTCGAAATGCACGAAAACCGGCCTGTACACGGGGGAGGGTCCGCCCTCGAAGGCGAGACCGTCGGCAGAACCGCCGGGTCAAACCTGGCTGAGCTACCCGGCTTACAAGTCTCAAAGTCGGGTTGAGCAGTCACGTTCACTCCCATCGACTTTTAGACCACTTCCCACGGTTCGAAATGCACGAAAATCGGCCTGTACACGGGGGAGGCACCCGCCTCGAAGACGAGACCGTCGGCAGAACCGCCGGGTCAAACCCGGCCGAGCTACCCGGCTTAAAAGTCTCAAAGTCGGTATGAGCAGTCACATTCACCCCCATTCCCTTTTGGACCACTTCCCACGGTTGGAAATGCATGAAAATCGGCCTGGACACGGGGGAGGCTCCCCCCTCGATGACGAGACCGTCGGCAGAACCGCCGGAACAAACCCGGCTGAGCTACCCGGCTTACAAGTCTCAAAGTCGGTATGAGCAGACACGTCCACCCCCATTCCCTTTTGGACCACTTCCCACCGTTGGAAATGCACGAAAATCGGCCTGTACACGGGGGAGGCACCGGCCTCGAAGACGAGACCGTCGGCAGAACCGCCGGGTCAAACCCGGCTGAGCTACCCGGCTTACAAGTCTCAAAGTCGGGTTGAGCAGTCACATTCACTCCCATCGACTTTTGGGCAACTTCCCACGGTTCGAAATGCACAAGATTCGGCCTGAACACGGGGGACGCTCCCCCCTCGAAGGCGAGACCGTCGGCAGACCCGCCGGGTCAAACCCGGCTGAGCTACCCGGCTCGGAAGCGCCAAAGTCGGTATGAGCAGTCACGTTCACTCCCATCCCCTTTTGGACCGCTTCCCACGGTACGAAATGCATGAAAATCGGCCTGTACACGGGGGAGGCACCCGCCTCGAAGACGAGACCGTCGGCAGAACCGCCGGGTCAAACCCGGCTGAGCTACCCGGCTTACAAGTCTCAAAGTCGGGTTGAGCAGTCACATTCACTCCCATCGACTTTTGGGCAACTTCCCACGGTTCGAAATGCACAAAATTCGGCCTGAACACGGGGGACGCTCCCCCCTCGAAGGCGAGACCGTCGGCAGAACCGCCGGGTCAAACCCGGCTGAGCTACCCGGCTTAAAAGTCTCAAAGTCGGTATGAGCAGTCACATTCACCCCCATTCCCTTTTGGACCACTTCCCACGGTTGGAAATGCATGAAAATCGGCCTGGACACGGGGGAGGCTCCCCCCTCGATGACGAGACCGTCGGCAGAACCGCCGGAACAAACCCGGCTGAGCTACCCGGCTTACAAGTCTCAAAGTCGGTATGAGCAGACACGTCCACCCCCATTCCCTTTTGGACCACTTCCCACCGTTGGAAATGCACGAAAATCGGCCTGTACACGGGGGAGGCACCGGCCTCGAAGACGAGACCGTCGGCAGAACCGCCGGATCAAACCCGGCCGAGCTACCCGGGTTAGAAGCCTCAGAGTCGGGTTGAGCAGTCACGTCCACCCCCATTCCCTTTTGGACCACTTCCCACGGTTCGAAATGCACGAAAATCGGCCTGTACACGGGGGAGGGAGCCGCCTCGAAGACGAGACCGTCGGCAGAACCGCCGGTTCAAACCCGGCTGAGCTACCAGGCTCGGAAGCGCCAAAGTCGGGTTGAGCAGTCACATTCACTCCCATCCCCTTTTGGGCAACTTCCCACCGTTGCAAATGCATGAAAATCGGCCTGTACACGGGGGAGGGAGCCGCCTCGAAGACGAGACCGTCGGCAGAACCGCCGGATCAAACCCGGCTGAGCTACCAGGCTCGGAAGCGCCAAAGTCGGTATGAGCAGTCACATTCACTCCCATCCCCTTTTGGGCCACTTCCCACGGTTCGAAATGCACGAAAATCGGACTGAACACGGGGGAGGCTCCCCCCTCCAAAACGAGACCATCGGCAGAATCGACGGGTCAAACCCGGCCGAGCTACCCGGGTTAGAAGCCTCAAAGTCGGGTTGAGCAGTCACGTCCACCCCCATCCCCTTTTGGACCACTTCCCACGGTTCGAAATGCACGAAAATCGGCCTGTACACGGGGGAGGCACCCGCCTCGAAGACGAGACCGTCGGCAGACCCGCCGGATCAAACCCGGCCGAGCTACACGGCTTACAAGTCTCAATGTCGGTATGAGCAGTCACGTCCACCCCTATTCCCTTTTGGACCACTTCCCACGGTACGAAATGCATGAAAATCGGCCTGTACACGGGGGAGGCACCCGCCTCGAAGACGAGACCGTCGGCAGAACCGCCGGGTCAAACCCGGCTGAGCTACCCGGCTCGGAAGCGCCAAAGTCGGGTTGAGCAGTCACATTCACTCCCATCGACTTTTGGGCAACTTCCCACGGTTCGAAATGCACAAAATTCGGCCTGAACACGGGGGACGCTCCCCCCTCGAAGGCGAGACCGTCGGCAGAACCGCCGGGTCAAACCCGGCTGAGCTACCCGGGTCGGAAGCGCCAAGGTCGGTATGAGCAGTCACATTCACTCCCATCCCCTTTTGGACCGCTTCCCACGGTTTGAAATGCACGAAAATCGGCCTGTACACGGGGGAGGCTCCGCCCTCGAAGGCGAGACCGACGGCAGAACCGCCGGGTCAAACCCGGCCGGGCTACCCGGGTTAGAAGCCTCAGAGTCGGGTTGAGCAGTCACATTCACCCCCATCCCCTTTTGAACCTCTTCCCACCGTTGGAAATGCACGAAAATCGGCCTGTACACGGGGGAGGCGCCCCTCTCGAAGGCGAGACCGACGGCAGAACCGCCGGGTCAAACCCGGCCGAGCTACCCGGGTTAGAAGCCTCAGAGTCGGGTTGAGCAGTCACATTCACCCCCATCCCCTTATGAACCTCTTCCCACCGTTGGAAATGCACGAAAATCGGCCTGTACACGGGGGAGGCCCCCCTCTCGAAGACGAGACCGTCGGCAGACCCGCCGGATCAAACCCGGCCGAGCTACACGGCTTACAAGTCTCGATGTCGGTATGAGCAGTCACGTCCACCCCCATTCCCTTTTGGACCACTTCCCACGGTACGAAATGCATGAAAATCGGCCTGTACACGGGGGAGGCACCCGCCTCGAAGACGAGACCGTCGGCAGAACCGCCGGGTCAAACCCGGCTGAGCTACCCGGCTCGGAAGCGCCAAAGTCGGGTTGAGCAGTCACATTCACT
>NW_027310202.1:22500-25000 GCF_047496795.1 Chiloscyllium punctatum | reverse complement strand
ACGCCGCTCCTGAACCCAGCGGCCCCGAGCCGGACGAGTTGAGGAAGGCACGCCGACGGTGACAGGGTACGGAAGACACAGCGGTGGCCTTCTGGCGACTTGGCCCCCGACAGCCCGACGTTCCGCCGTCCTCCCGATGGCCAGGAGGACCGTGCGGGGGTCGGCCGACGGCGTGGTAGGTGTGCCTGCACGGTGACGGAGCACACACCACGCCCGCCAACCCCTCCGTACCTCCCGAGACCGGTGGCAGGACGGAGCGGAAAACGTGCGGACTGAACGGGAGAGCCAAGAGCCAGCGATCCACGCGCGTGCGACCGTCCAAGTCACAGCGTTCGACGAAAACCTCCTCCCTCGGCCAGGCACTCGGCGCCAGCAGGGGAGACAGGATCAGACGCCCCGCCGGCCACTTAAGGCCGAGGACGAACCACGAGACGGGCGGCTGCAGCAGCGGGCGGCCTGCAGCTCCCAGCACTCTCAATCGATCAACCATCGAGTCGGGTCAGCGTGTCAAACCGGCGAGCTCCACGGTCAGGCCGGCGGCGCACCAGCACCGGACCTCCGCGGCTCCCTTCACTCTTTCCACTGCCAGCCAACCGAGAGACGGACCCAATGCGGACGTGCAGAGCTTAGGCAGACCCCCCACTGGAGGCTCAACACTTCGTGGCAGCTCCGTGTCCCAGAGACCAGGAGGGTTGGCACACACACACAGTGTGAACCACCGACAGCCATTCTGGGACCGGTGACAGCCGTGCTGGCCCCACTGCCACGACACAGACGGACGCCAGGCCGCGCTCCCCGGCGGGGGGATGGCGTCGAGCCTGACGAACGGAATGTGCAGGGTGGGGGGGAAAGGCCAAGCGCTCCGACGCCGGAGGGCTCCGGAGTCTGAACTTAGGGGGACAAAGAGGACGGGTCCTCTGCGACACCCCAGCCGCGCTCTCGCCAGCCAAGGCGAGTGCGATTGATTGCCAAACGACCCTCAGACAGGCGTGGCCCCGGGAAGAACCCGGGGCCGCAAAGTGCGTTCAAAGTGTCGATGATCAATGTGTCCTGCAATTCACATTAATTCTCGCAGCTAGCTGCGTTCGTCATCGACGCACGAGCCGAGTGATCCACCGTCAAGAGTTGTCTGAGTTTGTTTTAGGTCTCTCCCTCGCCAGAGGAAAGCGACCCGGACCGCACATACGCTCCCCACCTTGAGCTACAGCCACCTGCACGCCGGCGTGCGGGCGGAGCAGGGTGGCGTGAAGCGATGGGGAGCACCATCCTGGTGCGGCCCGCAGAAACATACGTCTATTGGGGGGAGGAGGACAGGGCGCCCAAGAGGCGATGCGTGCCCCAACGCACCGCAGCGACGGAGGCAGGATCACCGCCACCATGTCGCCCGCCTAGTATCACGAGGCGTGCAGCAGCTTTGCCCTAGGAAAAGCAGAGGCGGGAACGGGCACCGGCCATCGGTTCGGCAGCGTCACTGACGCGTGCACGTGGCGGCGTGTCGGCGAGCGGACTTCCTGCGAGGAGGCGGGGGCGGCACTCGCCCGAGCAGACGCCCGCCCGGCCCAGCCACCGCCGAGGTGGACTGGGAGTCGCGGCAACGGCTCGTCATACTCGTTCCCACACTCACAGCGCAGCTTGCCCGCAAGCCACCGACCACCGATCGACGCCAGGCGCCCCGACCGAGAGCGGGATCGCTCGTTCGCCCTGCTGGCAGTTCGCTGGGGATCACTACTGCACGGAGCTCGGAGACCGACGGGCGGCAACTCGAGAGTCTTTAAACCACCACCCCCATCCCGCAAGTGCAAAGAGGCTGTATACGCACAGACGGGTGAGGGGAATAGGTACCCCGTCGGGTTTGAAGGGAGCGTGACTAGATAGCAACGATGTAAACCCAGCCGATTTGGGAGCGAAAGACCGGCGCCTGCATCACCGGCTTCGTTTCCCGTGGCTGGAGAGTACACCGAAACCCTCCGTCTGTCGCGAGCTCCCGACGACGCGGTGCCGCCAAGCAGCAGGGCCGGACCTGGTGTGGCTCCCCTCGTCGATCACAGACCGGTCGGCACTACTGACGAGACGGTGGAACGGGCTTCGCCCCTTGTGACGAAGGGTGATGCGAACCCGCCCGCCCGCGTGCGTTCGGGGTGGACTCGGCAAACGGAGATTTGAAATCGGAAAGTGTCCTCCTGCCCCGCGCAGGTAGGCGCCCAACAGTTGTGGGGGGTTTGGCGGTGACCACGGCTGCAGGGCCTGCTACCCCGACGAGCTCTCCTGCTGGCCCCGAAACCACCCTCGCGAGACAAGTTGAAACGGAAACGGGCGTACCCCCAAGCCGACGATCCTTTCTTATTTGTTACTTTTTTTTTCACTTGCTCGAGTTGTGGCGATTTGGCGGTGACCACGGCTGCAGGGCCTGCTACCCCGACGAGCTCTCCTGCTGGCCCCGAAACCACCCTCGCGAGACAAGTTGAAACGGAAACGGGCGTACCCCCAAGCCGACAGAGAT
>NW_027310202.1:7500-17500 GCF_047496795.1 Chiloscyllium punctatum | reverse complement strand
AAGCACCACGGGACCCCTTTCGCCTGCAGGTCCCGAGCCGCCTTTATTTGCTGTTACGAGCATCGTGTGCCCCATACCTGCGTGACAAGCACCGCAGGGCGGCAGAGCCATCGCACTTAGCCGGGTGGCAGAGGAGGACCAGACTATTCACAGATAGCGGCCCAACGACTCCCAGAGCCGGTCGTGCGGCGCGCGAGGTCTGCTCTCTTCACAAGAGGCTTTATTAGGGAGTGCTAAGGCAAGGTTCTGTGCCCTCCACCCTCATCGCAACACCCATGGGAGCCTCCGGTCGTCAATAGACCGCCGCACCGGCCTCTGACTGACTCTCAGAATGGACGGAAAGAGCCGGGTAAGCCTTTCAAAAGATTCGACCACGTGCCGAAAACTTTAGACTTCCGTGAGCTCTCCGGCTTGCACCGAGACCCGAAGTCGACGTGCTAAGCACCACGGGACCCCTTTCGCCTGCAGGTCCCGAGCCGCCTTTATTTGCTGTTACGAGCATCGTGTGCCCCATACCTGCGTGACAAGCACCGCAGGGCGGCAGAGCCATCGCACTTGGCCGGGTGGCAGAGGAGGACCCGACTATTCACAGATAGCGGCCCAACGACTCCCAGAGCCGGTCGTGCGGTGCGCGAGGTCTGCTCTCTTCACAAGAGGCTTTATTAGGGAGTGCTAAGGCAAGGTTCTGTGCCCTCCACCCTCATCGCAACACCCATGGGAGCCTCCGGTCGTCAATAGACCGCCGCACCGGCCTCTGACTGACTCTCAGAATGGACGGAAAGAGCCGGGTAAGCCTTTCAAAAGATTCGACCACGTGCCGAAAACTTTAGACTTCCGTGAGCTCTCCGGCTTGCACCGAGACCCGAAGTCGACGTGCGAAGCACCACGGGACCCCTTTCGCCTGCAGGTCCCGAGCCGCCTTTATTTGCTGTTACGAGCATCGTGTGCCCCATACCTGCGTGACGAGCACCGCAGGGCGGCAGAGCCATCGCACTTGGCCGGGTGGCAGAGGAGGACCAGACTATTCACAGATAGCGGCCCAACGACTCCCAGAGCCGGTCGTGCGGCGCGCGAGGTCTGCTCTCTTCACAAGAGGCTTTATTAGGGAGTGCTAAGGCAAGGTTCTGTGCCCTCCACCCTCATCGCAACACCCATGGGAGCCTCCGGTCGTCAATAGACCGCCGCACCGGCCTCTGACTGACTCTCAGAATGGACGGAAAGAGCCGGGTAAGCCTTTCAAAAGATTCGACCACGTGCCGAAAACTTTAGACTTCCGTGAGCTCTCCGGCTTGCACCGAGACCCGAAGTCGACGTGCTAAGCACCACGGGACCCCTTTCGCCTGCAGGTCCCGAGCCGCCTTTATTTGCTGTTACGAGCATCGTGTGCCCCATACCTGCGTGACGAGCACCGCAGGGCGGCAGAGCCATCGCACTTGGCCGGGTGGCAGAGGAGGACCAGACTATTCACAGATAGCGGCCCAACGACTCCCAGAGCCGGTCGTGCGGCGCGCGAGGTCTGCTGTCATCACAAGAGGCTTTAGGGAGTGCTCAGGCAAGGGTCAGCCCGCAGCCTTCCTGGCAACACCCAGGGGAACCAGGCCACTCGCGTCTCTCGCCTTCATTTTCGACACGAGCGCCTGCGGAGGGCCACCACCCCCTCCGATTGTCAAGAGACCTCCGCACCGGCCTCTGACTTACTCTCAGAATGGACGGAAAGAGCCGGGTAAGCCTTTGAAAAGATTCGACCACGTGCCGAAAACTTTAGACTTCCGTGAGCTCTCCGGCTTGCACCGAGACCCGAAGTCGACGTGCTTAGCACCACGGGACCCCTTTCGCCTGCAGGTCCCGAGCCGCCTTTTATTTTTGTTACGAGTATCGTGTTCCCCAAACCTGGGTGACGAGCACCGCAGGGCGGCAGAGCCATCGCGCTTGTCCGGGTGGCAGAGGAGGACCAGACTATTCACAAATAGCGGCCCAACGACTCCCAGAGCCGGTCGTGCGGCAGGCGAGGTCTGCTCTCATCACAAGAGGCTTTAGGGAGTGCTCAGGCAACGGTCAGCCCGCAGCCTTCTTGGCAACACCCAAGGGAACCAGGCCACTCGCGTCTCTCGCCTTCATTTTGGACACGAGCGCCTGTGGAGGGACGGCCGGAGTCAACGTGGGGTTTGCCCGCCCTCCAATAGTGTCAAAAGACCGCCGCACAAGTCTCTGACTGACTCTTAGAACAGACAGAAAGAGTTTGTCAAATCTGTCAAAAAATTGACAAAGTGTCAAAAATTCGACTTCCAAGAGCTCTCCGGCATGCACTCATACCTGTCATTAAAGTGCTATGCCCGTGGAACCGTTTTTCGGATGCCTTTCAGAACGGTCCCGCGCCGCCATTTTGTTCTAAAAATCGTGTTCCCATATATCTCCGGGTACCCCGCCAACCTCACTGCGGAAAAACTACAAGTGGCACTGAATGGGTCTGAATTCCAAATTTGACTGCATCGGTCTGGAACTCGGTCCGGTCAAAACCGTTTGGATTTTTCTCGGTCCGGACTTCCGCGACAGACAAAGTTAAAGTTTTCGGGCTGCAGGCACAAAACGACAGCTGGCCATTTGCCGGGCTCAATTCACCCAATTCCTCCGGCACTTCGGAGCACATGTTCGGTGTAAGTTTGCGAATCTTTCCCGATGCTGCAGCATTTTCCTCCGCTGACACTTAGAATATTTTTCACACTTTGCTGAAAATTTTTCTAAGTGTTTTTTTCCAAGTTTTCCTGGTTACTGATTTCTTCTTTTTAAACATTTTTCTAAGTTTTTCTGGTTACTGATTTCTTCTTTTTAAACATTTTTCGCAGTTTGTCTGGTTACTGATTTCTTCTTTTTAAACATTTTTCGCCGTTTTTCTGGTTACTGATTTCTTCTTTTTAAACATTTTTCGCCGTTTTTCTGGTTACTGATTTCTTCTTTTTAAACATTTTTCTAAGTTTTTCTGGTTACTCATTTCTTCTTTTTAAACATTTTTCTAAGTTTTTCTGGTTACTGATTTCTTCTTTTTAAACATTTTTCTAAGTTTTTCTGGTTACTCATTTCTTCTTTTTAAACATTTTTCTAAGTTTTTCTGGTTACTCACTTCTTCTTTTTAAACATTTTTCTAAGTTTTTCTGGTTACTGATTTCTTCTTTTTAAACATTTTTCGCCGTTTTTCTGGTTACTGATTTCTTCTTTTTAAACATTTTTCTAAGTTTTTCTGGTTACTCATTTCTTCTTTTTAAACATTTTTCGCCGTTTTTCTGGTTACTGATTTCTTCTTTTTAAACATTTTTCTAAGTTTTTCTGGTTACTGATTTCTTCTTTTTAAACATTTTTCTAAGTTTTCCTGGTTACTCATTTCTTCTTTTTAAACATTTTTCTAAGTTTTCCTGGTTACTCATTTCTTCTTTTTAAACATTTTTCTAAGTTTTCCTGGTTACTGATTTCTTCTTTTTAAACATTTTTCGCAGTTTTTCTGGTTACTGATTTCTTCTTTTTAAACATTTTTCTAAGTTTTTCTGGTTACTGATTTCTTCTTTTTAAACATTTTTCTAAGTTTTTCTGGTTACTCACTTCTTCTTTTTAAACATTTTTCTAAGTTTTTCTGGTTACTCACTTCTTCTTTTGAAACATTTTTCTAAGTTTTTCTGGTTACTGATTTCTTCTTTTTAAACATTTTTCTAAGTTTTTCTGGTTACTGATTTCTTCTTTTTAAACATTTTTCGCAGTTTGTCTGGTTACTGATTTCTTCTTTTTAAACATTTTTCGCCGTTTTTCTGGTTACTGATTTCTTCTTTTTAAACATTTTTCTAAGTTTTTCTGGTTACTCACTTCTTCTTTTTAAACATTTTTCTAAGTTTTTCTGGTTACTGATTTCTTCTTTTTAAACATTTTTCGCAGTTTTTCTGGTTACTGATTTCTTCTTTTTAAACATTTTTCTAAGTTTTCCTGGTTACTGATTTCTTCTTTTTAAACATTTTTCGCAGTTTTTCTGGTTACTGATTTCTTCTTTTTAAACATTTTTCTAAGTTTTTCTGGTTACTCACTTCTTCTTTTTAAACATTTTTCTAAGTTTTCCTGGTTACTGATTTCTTCTTTTTAAACATTTTTCGCAGTTTGTCTGGTTACTGATTTCTTCTTTTTAAACATTTTTCGCAGTTTTTCTGGTTACTGATTTCTTCTTTTTAAACATTTTTCTAAGTTTTTCTGGTTACTCACTTCTTCTTTTATAACATTTTTCTAAGTTTTCCTGGTTACTGATTTCTTCTTTTTAAACATTTTTCTAAGTTTTCCTGGTTACTGATTTCTTCTTTTTAAACATTTTTCTAAGTTTTCCTGGTTACTGATTTCTTCTTTTTAAACATTTTTCTAAGTTTTTCTGGTTACTCATTTCTTCTTTTTAAACATTTTTCGCAGTTTTTCTGGTTACTGATTTCTTCTTTTTAAACATTTTCCTAAGTTTTCCTGGTTACTGATTTCTTCTTTTTAAACATTTTTCTAAGTTTTCCTGGTTACTCATTTCTTCTTTTTGATCATTTTTCTAAGTTTTCCTGGTTACTGATTTCTTCGTTTTGAACATTTTTCTAAGTTTTCCTGGTTACTCACTTCTTCTTTTCAAACATTTTTCATCGTTTTTCTGTTTACTCATTTAGCACTTTCAGGCACTTTCCGATCATTTCCTCGTTCCCGATTTCACCCTTTAAAACGCTTTCGGGCATTTCCCTAAGTTTTGCGGTTCACTCGTTTGGGACTCACTGACACCTTCTCTAGCTTCCCTGCTCACTTTTTTCGTACTGTTGAGAAAATTCGAACCCTTTCCTTAACTATGCCGGTTACTGACTTCACCGCTTCAGACCCTTGTCCCCGTAATGAAAGATACCATTTCCCACCGTGGGAAATGCACGAAAATCGGACTGAACACGGGGGAGGCTCCCCCCTCGAAGGCGAGACCGTCGGCAGAACCGCCGGGTCAAACCCGGCTGAGCTACCCGGCTTACAAGTCTCAAAGTCGGTATGAGCAGTCACGTCCACCCCCATTCCCTTTTGGACCACTTCCCACGGTTCCAAATGCATGAAAATCGGCCTGTACACGGGGGAGGCACCCGCCTCGAAGACGAGACCGTCGGCAGAACCGCCGGGTCAAACCCGGCTGAGCTACCCGGCTCGGAAGCGCCAAAGTCGGGTTGAGCAGTCACATTCACTCCCATCCCCTTTTGGGCAACTTCCCACGGTTGGAAATGCATGGAAATCGGACTGAACACGGGGGAGGCTCCCCCCTCGAAGGCGAGACCGTCGGCAGAACCGCCGGATCAAACCCGGCTGAGCTACCCGGCTTACAAGTCTCAAAGTCGGTATGAGCAGACACGTCCACCCCCATTCCCTTTTGGACCACTTCCCACGGTTCGAAATGCATGAAAATCGGCCTGTATACGGGGGAGGCACCCGCCTCGAAGACGAGACCGTCGGCAGAACCGCCGGGTCAAACCCGGCTGAGCTACCCGGCTCGGAAGCGCCAAAGTCGGGTTGAGCAGTCACATTCACTCCCATCCCCTTTTGGGCAACTTCCCACGGTTGGAAATGCATGGAAATCGGACTGAACACGGGGGAGGCTCCCCCCTCGAAGGCGAGACCGTCGGCAGAACCGCCGGATCAAACCCGGCTGAGCTACCCGGCTTACAAGTCTCAAAGTCGGTATGAGCAGACACGTCCACCCCCATTCCCTTTTGGACCACTTCCCACGGTTCGAAATGCATGAAAATCGGCCTGTATACGGGGGAGGCACCCGCCTCGAAGACGAGACCGTCGGCAGAACCGCCGGGTCAAACCCGGCCGGGCTACCCGGGTTAGAAGCCCTAGAGTCGGGTTGAGCAGTCACAATCACTCCCATCCCCTTTTGAACCTGTTCCCACCGTTGGAAATGCACGAAAATCGGCCTGTACACGGGGGAGGCTCCCCCCTCGAAGGCGAGACCGTCGGCAGAACCGCCGGGTCAAACCCGGCTGAGCTACCCGGCTTACAAGTCTCGAAGTCGGGTTGAGCAGTCACATTCACTCCCATCGACTTTTGGGCAACTTCCCACCGTTGCAAATGCATGAAAATCGGCCTGTACACGGGGGAGGCACCCGCCTCGAAGTCGAGACCGTCGGCAGAACCGCCGGGTCCAACCCGGCTGAGCTACCCGGCTTACAAGTCTCAAAGCCGGGTTGGGCAGTCACGTTCACCCCCATTCCCTTTTGGATCACTTCCCACGGTTCGAAATGCACGAAAACCGGCCTGTACACGGGGGAGGGTCCGCCCTCGAAGGCGAGACCGTCGGCAGAACCGCCGGGTCAAACCTGGCTGAGCTACCCGGCTTACAAGTCTCAAAGTCGGGTTGAGCAGTCACGTTCACTCCCATCGACTTTTAGACCACTTCCCACGGTTCGAAATGCACGAAAATCGGCCTGTACACGGGGGAGGCACCCGCCTCGAAGACGAGACCGTCGGCAGAACCGCCGGGTCAAACCCGGCCGAGCTACCCGGCTTAAAAGTCTCAAAGTCGGTATGAGCAGTCACATTCACCCCCATTCCCTTTTGGACCACTTCCCACGGTTGGAAATGCATGAAAATCGGCCTGGACACGGGGGAGGCTCCCCCCTCGATGACGAGACCGTCGGCAGAACCGCCGGAACAAACCCGGCTGAGCTACCCGGCTTACAAGTCTCAAAGTCGGTATGAGCAGACACGTCCACCCCCATTCCCTTTTGGACCACTTCCCACCGTTGGAAATGCACGAAAATCGGCCTGTACACGGGGGAGGCACCGGCCTCGAAGACGAGACCGTCGGCAGAACCGCCGGGTCAAACCCGGCTGAGCTACCCGGCTTACAAGTCTCAAAGTCGGGTTGAGCAGTCACATTCACTCCCATCGACTTTTGGGCAACTTCCCACGGTTCGAAATGCACAAGATTCGGCCTGAACACGGGGGACGCTCCCCCCTCGAAGGCGAGACCGTCGGCAGACCCGCCGGGTCAAACCCGGCTGAGCTACCCGGCTCGGAAGCGCCAAAGTCGGTATGAGCAGTCACGTTCACTCCCATCCCCTTTTGGACCGCTTCCCACGGTACGAAATGCATGAAAATCGGCCTGTACACGGGGGAGGCACCCGCCTCGAAGACGAGACCGTCGGCAGAACCGCCGGGTCAAACCCGGCTGAGCTACCCGGCTTACAAGTCTCAAAGTCGGGTTGAGCAGTCACATTCACTCCCATCGACTTTTGGGCAACTTCCCACGGTTCGAAATGCACAAAATTCGGCCTGAACACGGGGGACGCTCCCCCCTCGAAGGCGAGACCGTCGGCAGAACCGCCGGGTCAAACCCGGCTGAGCTACCCGGCTTAAAAGTCTCAAAGTCGGTATGAGCAGTCACATTCACCCCCATTCCCTTTTGGACCACTTCCCACGGTTGGAAATGCATGAAAATCGGCCTGGACACGGGGGAGGCTCCCCCCTCGATGACGAGACCGTCGGCAGAACCGCCGGAACAAACCCGGCTGAGCTACCCGGCTTACAAGTCTCAAAGTCGGTATGAGCAGACACGTCCACCCCCATTCCCTTTTGGACCACTTCCCACCGTTGGAAATGCACGAAAATCGGCCTGTACACGGGGGAGGCACCGGCCTCGAAGACGAGACCGTCGGCAGAACCGCCGGATCAAACCCGGCCGAGCTACCCGGGTTAGAAGCCTCAGAGTCGGGTTGAGCCGTCACGTCCACCCCCATTCCCTTTTGGACCACTTCCCACGGTTCGAAATGCACGAAAATCGGCCTGTACACGGGGGAGGGAGCCGCCTCGAAGACGAGACCGTCGGCAGAACCGCCGGTTCAAACCCGGCTGAGCTACCAGGCTCGGAAGCGCCAAAGTCGGGTTGAGCAGTCACATTCACTCCCATCCCCTTTTGGGCAACTTCCCACCGTTGCAAATGCATGAAAATCGGCCTGTACACGGGGGAGGGAGCCGCCTCGAAGACGAGACCGTCGGCAGAACCGCCGGATCAAACCCGGCTGAGCTACCAGGCTCGGAAGCGCCAAAGTCGGTATGAGCAGTCACATTCACTCCCATCCCCTTTTGGGCCACTTCCCACGGTTCGAAATGCACGAAAATCGGACTGAACACGGGGGAGGCTCCCCCCTCCAAAACGAGACCATCGGCAGAATCGACGGGTCAAACCCGGCCGAGCTACCCGGGTTAGAAGCCTCAAAGTCGGGTTGAGCAGTCACGTCCACCCCTATTCCCTTTTGGACCACTTCCCACGGTACGAAATGCATGAAAATCGGCCTGTACACGGGGGAGGCACCCGCCTCGAAGACGAGACCGTCGGCAGAACCGCCGGGTCAAACCCGGCTGAGCTACCCGGCTCGGAAGCGCCAAAGTCGGGTTGAGCAGTCACATTCACTCCCATCGACTTTTGGGCAACTTCCCACGGTTCGAAATGCACAAAATTCGGCCTGAACACGGGGGACGCTCCCCCCTCGAAGGCGAGACCGTCGGCAGAACCGCCGGGTCAAACCCGGCTGAGCTACCCGGGTCGGAAGCGCCAAGGTCGGTATGAGCAGTCACATTCACTCCCATCCCCTTTTGGACCGCTTCCCACGGTTTGAAATGCACGAAAATCGGCCTGTACACGGGGGAGGCTCCGCCCTCGAAGGCGAGACCGACGGCAGAACCGCCGGGTCAAACCCGGCCGGGCTACCCGGGTTAGAAGCCTCAGAGTCGGGTTGAGCAGTCACATTCACCCCCATCCCCTTTTGAACCTCTTCCCACCGTTGGAAATGCACGAAAATCGGCCTGTACACGGGGGAGGCGCCCCTCTCGAAGGCGAGACCGACGGCAGAACCGCCGGGTCAAACCCGGCCGAGCTACCCGGGTTAGAAGCCTCAGAGTCGGGTTGAGCAGTCACATTCACCCCCATCCCCTTATGAACCTCTTCCCACCGTTGGAAATGCACGAAAATCGGCCTGTACACGGGGGAGGCCCCCCTCTCGAAGACGAGACCGTCGGCAGACCCGCCGGATCAAACCCGGCCGAGCTACACGGCTTACAAGTCTCGATGTCGGTATGAGCAGTCACGTCCACCCCCATTCCCTTTTGGACCACTTCCCACGGTACGAAATGCATGAAAATCGGCCTGTACACGGGGGAGGCACCCGCCTCGAAGACGAGACCGTCGGCAGAACCGCCGGGTCAAACCCGGCTGAGCTACCCGGCTCGGAAGCGCCAAAGTCGGGTTGAGCAGTCACATTCACTCCCATCCCCTTTTGGGCCACTTCCCACGGTTCGAAATGCATGAAAATCGGCCTGTACACGGGGGACGCTCCCCCCTCGAAGGCGAGGCCGTCGGCAGAACCGCCGGGTCAAACCCGGCTGAGCTACCCGGGTTAGATGCCTCAAAGTCGGGTTGAGCAGTCACATTCACCCCCATCCCCTTTCGGCCCCCTTCCCACGGTTGGAAATGCATGAAAATCGGCCTGTACACGGTGGGCGCTCCCCCCTCGAAGGTGAGACCTTCGGCAGAACCGCCGGGTCAAATCCTGCCGAGCTACCCGCGTTAGAGGTCTCAATGTCGGCTTCAGCAGTCACATTCAATCCCATTCCCGTTTGGACCTCTTCCCGCCGATGGAAATGCACAAAATTCGGCCTGAACACGCGGGACGCTCCCCCCTCGAAGGCGAGACCGTCGCCAGAACCGCCGGGTCAAATCCGGCCGAGCTACCCGCGTTAGAGGTCTCAATGTCGGCTTCAGCAGTCACATTCAATCCCATTCCCTTTTGGAACACTTCCCGCCGTTAACAATGCACGATATTCGGCCTGAACACGCGGGACGCTCCCCCCTCGAAGGTGAGACCTTCGGCAGAACCGCCGGGTCAAATCCTGCCGAGCTACCCGCGTTAGAGGTCTCAATGTCGGCTTCAGCAGTCACATTCAATCCCATTCCCGTTTGGACCTC